>NW_028317853.1:300000-472500 GCF_062004578.1 Staurois parvus
GTGGGCTCCCTCTGGTGATGGTAGGTTGTGCTGGTTTGCTCCTCTGATGCCCACTTGCCCAGCCCCCAACAGGCTCCCAACAGGCCACAGACCAACACTGATCCCAGGGGTTGGGGACCTCTGCTATTAGGGGCACTTCACTTGCGGCCACGGAGACACAACAGAAAGTTAGAGGAAGCCTTCCAAAGTGAGGGTAATTTCCATCCTAGATAGTTGTCCTCAGGTTCCTCCTTAGAAGATTTCCCATTACCTAATTCTGGTGACAAATCTAAAATGTATGATTTCCTCGTTATTTTTGATCTCTGTTATTTTTGTTTTTTTGTCATGAAACGTCATACTTCTATCTTTCTTTTTCAGAGCCCAACAACTATAATACGTGGATTCTCATCTGCGTTTTGGTTATTTTTTTTTTATTCTTAATTACAATAATCATCCACCTTCTCATACACAGAATGAAAACAGCAAAATCTTTAAAAATGGAAGGTCAGTATCACGAATGCAAATACTTTTATTCACAAATGACATAACCACATGATTAAAAAACATACATATACTTCACAATTAGTATATTATTGGTGCCTTTCCAAAGATTGTTGTGGTCCCCCAACCATTACTGATAGTAGTGTTCCAGAGATGAAGGTTTCCTTTGCAATATTCTATGAACAGGAGTTGCCACAACATAGAGTGCTAACAGTCAGCTCAACATATTTTGTGACTATGGGCTTCTTCAGGATCTTTGGAAAAGGTATCTAGATGAGCAGAAGTACACAATCAATATACAATACAAAACAAACATGTATGTACATACATCAGTAGCGTCACTACGGTTGGTGTCATCTGGTGCGGTAAGTAGTGCACCGAGCAGGCTTGCCCCCCTTAGCCTGCCACAGTGTTCTGTCATATTCCACTCCATGTCTCTCAGTCCTCCTTCATATTCCTCTCATATACCCCTCCATGTCTCATAGTTCTTCTCCATATTCCTCTCATATACCCCTCTATGTCTCATAGTTCTCCTCCATATCCCTCTCATATACCCCCCCACATCTCATAGCTCTCCTCCATATCCCTCTCATATACGCCTCTATGCCTCACAGTCCTCCTCCATATCCCTCTCATATACCACTCCATGACTCACAGTTCTCCATATCCCTCTCATATACCCCTCCATGTCTCTCAGTCCTCCTCCATATCCCTCTCACATACCCCTCCATGTCTCACAGACCTTCTCCATATCTCTCTCATATTCCCCTCCATGTCTCTCAGTCCTTCTCCATATCCCTCTCACATACCCTCCATGTCTCTCAGTCCTCCTCCATATCCCTCTCGTATACCCCTCCATGTCTCTCATTCCTCCTCCATATCCCTCTCACATACCCCTCCATGTCTCACAGTCCTTCTCCATATCCCTCCCCTATACCCCTCCATGTCTCTCAGTCCTTCTCCATATCCCTCTCACATACCTCTCCATGTCTCTCAGTCCTTCTCCATATCCCTCTCACTTACCCCTCCATGTCTCTCAGTCCTCCTCCATATCCTTCTCATATAGCTCTCCATTTCTCTCAGTCCTTCTTCACATCCCTCTCATATACCCCTCCATGTCTCTCTGTCCTCCTCCATATCCCTCTCATATACCCCTCCATGTCTCTCAGTCCTCCTCCATATCCCTCTCATATACCCCTCTATGTCTGTCAGTCCTCCTCCATATCCCTCTCATATACCACTCCATGACTCACAGTTCTCCATATCCCTCTCATATACCCCTCCATGTCTCTCAGTCCTCCTCCATATCCCTCTCACATACCCCTCCATGTCTCACAGACCTTCTCCATATCTCTCTCATATACCTCTCCATGTATCTCAGTCCTTCTCCATATCCCTCTCACATACCCCTCCATGTCTCTCAGTCCTCCTCCATATCCCTCTCGTATACCCCTCCATGTCTCTCATTCCTCCTCCATATCCCTCTCACATACCCCTCCATGTCTCACAGTCCTTCTCCATATCCCTCCCCTATACCCCTCCATGTCTCTCAGTCCTTCTCCATATCCCTCTCACATACCTCTCCATGTCTCTCAGTCCTTCTCCATATCCCTCTCACTTACCCTTCCATGTCTCTCAGTCCTCCTCCATATCCCTCTCATATAGCTCTCCATTTCTCTCAGTCCTTCTTCACATCCCTCTCATATACCCCTCCATGTCTCTCTGTCCTCCTCCATATCCCTCTCATATACCCCTCCATGTCTCTCAGTCCTCCTCCATATCCCTCTCATATACCCCTCCATGTCTCTCAGTCCTCCTCCATATCCCTCTCATATACCCCTCCATGTCTCTCAGTCCTCCTCCATATCCCTCTCATATACCCCTCCATGTCTCTCAGTCCTCCTCCATATCCCTCTCATATACCCCTCTATGTCTCTCAGTCCTCCTCCATATCCCTCTCATATACCCCTCCATGTCTCTCAGTCCTCCTCCATATCCCTCTCATATACCCCTCCATGTCTCATAAAGGAGGATTACAAATAGTTAATGTTGATTGAGAATGAAGTTCCACTTTAAATATCATTCCCCCAAGTGTGAGATGACCCTCAAATAGCTCTGACATGACATGAGGACATTGCTGAAAGCAGTGACATTTGGGCACAATAACCATTTTAATGTAGGAAAACAATTTCAGCTAGTGTCTGTAATGAAGATCCTGCATCACACATGTGCTGCTCTCTTCTTATTCTTTGTGTACAAATAATACATATGGATTTTTTGCAGGAGATCTTGTCCAACCTCATACAATTGTTCCAATAAACGTAAAAGAAGATGGAGACACGTGGAGCTATCAGTATCCAGAGGAGGAACATGGAGATGGAGCATTGAATAATAAGCTGGCAGCTTTTTAAATGACTCTTCAGGCTGACAAATCGCTGTAAATGAGATCACAGAACAGAGGCCAGAGACAGTTGTCTGTATGCGCCATTACACATTTTCTGGGATGATGACATTTAAAGTAACCATAATTATAATCACTTTATTTATAATGTGAATTTCATCAGAGCTTTTACTGAAAGCTGAACTCCCCGGCAAACAGCTAAATACATATAAGCAGGCTGTTTTGCCTTCCTTGGGATTTGCATTCTGTCCATCCTGTCCTGAAATATACACAGTTCTGTGACATAGTACAGTTTTGTCTGACAGGGCAGGAGACCTGCTTTTTCTACGATGCAATTCATTAGTATACCAGGTCTCCTACCTACCCTATGACTGAACAGTAAAGGGAAAAGCAGCACACTGATAAGCTCATCTGTCACTCTGCTCTCTCCTCCATCCAGCATTCCCTTTGCACTACAGCACAACTGACTGGCTCCTTGTGCTGCTTCTCCCTCAGTCAGGGACTGCAAGAGACTGATATAGGGTCAAATTCAGTTGCTTGCATTAAATAAATACATTAAAGAATGTGCAAACCCAACATTTCATATTCCTGACATGTGCCTGCTGTACCATGTACTTGTATGAAAAAGTATCCTGTTCCCTTTGCATTGCTTCCTTTGTAGAAATCCCTGGTGTTCCTGCAGTCCCTCTGATTTCCTATTAAAAACTGACCACACTAGGCAGGAGAGTACAGTGTGGTCAGTTTTCTGGCCGTGCTGGGAACTCAGTCTGCTCTCTAATGATCAGACGTGTGCTGATATGCCCACCCTGCACAGCCATTCACTGGGAAGATCAGTGTACTGCTGTTTCTCTACCCTCACCTCTCTATGCAGCTGAGAACAAAGGGAATGTGATCAATTGTAAAAAAGGGGGAAAATGGAATTGTCATTTTTTTTTTTATATCTATACACAAATATTTTACCTTTAATTTAGTTTTTAGGCCTCATGCACACAGGACGTTTTAAAAACTCTGCTTCTCTTGGCAGCAGCGGTTTGGCAGAAAAAACACCTGACGCTTATAAAAGTGTCTAACGCTTTAACAAGCGTTTAGGCGTGTTTATAGGCATCAAACACTTTGGTGTCAATTCATTTCATTAGCTAGAATAATAATTTATTCTAGCCATTGAAATTAATTAACGTTCATGCGTTGAATGCGCCTAGCATTAACATGCGTTTAGACATTTCTAGATGCGTTTACACGTGTCAGGCATTTTTTCTGCCAAAACGTTGCTACTCCTAGACGCTCTGGCAGTGGATTTTTTTTACAGCTCCTAAAAACCCCTACCACTATAAGCTTCTAAAAGTCTATGTGTGTATGGACCAGGGGCGGACTGACCATTTGGAAACTCGGCCACTGCCCGAGGGCCCAGGGTCAGTAGGGGACCCCATGAGATGCCCCTGGTACCTTTTTCATAGGCTTTTTTGAGTTTGGGCAAGGACACAGTGGCCCCATGATCCCCTATTGCCCGGGGGCCCCATGAGTTGTCAGTTCGCCCCTGGTATGGACACATAGGATAACATGGAGGGGCGTTTGGAAGCTGTATAAAAAAATGCCTGACACCCCTAAAAGTGGCTGCAAAATCGCCCTGTGTGCATGACGACTTAAACCGAATGGATTGTTTTACAAGGTGAGGGCTTACATATACTTTAAAGCCTAACTCTATGTTTACTGTGCCATCAAATAGTTTGTTTGGGCCATTCATTCTATGAATGAATAGAAATTTTCCACTGATTGGCTAAGGCAAAAGATTGTGATGTCATCTGCCGACCTTGCCACGTCAGCCAATCAGAGAAAGCTTTGTATTTATTCCTAGAATACAAGGCTTTCTGTGAATGGCTGAGCAGTGATTTTGTTCCAAGGGTGAGGTGGGAAGTCTCCATCCCACTGCCAGAACACAGCGCTGTATACTGTATGTAGCCCATGCTATATATAGATTATACAACGCTCCCAGTAAGCCCACCCATTAGTGAACATAATAGTTTATTTGGGCCAACTATTTAAAGGCACAGTAACTACACTATATTGCCAAAAGTATTGGGACACCCCTCCAAATCATTGGATTCAGGTGTTCCAATCACCTCCATAGCCACAGGTGTATACAATCAAGCACCTAGACATGCAGACTGCTTCTACAAACATTTGTGAAAGAATGGGTCGCTCTCAGGAGCTCAGTGAATTCAAGCGTGGTACCGTAATAGGTTGTCACCTGTGCAATAAGTCCATTTGTGAAATTTTCTTGCTGCTAAATATTCCACGATCAACTGTTAGTGTTATTATACCAAAGTGCAAGCAACTGGGAATAACAGCAACTCAGCCACCAAGTGGTAGGTCACGTAAAATGACAGAGCGGGCTCAGCGCATGCTGAAGCGCACAGTGTGCAGAAGTCGCCAACTGTTTGCAGAGTCAATAGCTATAGACCTCCAAAGTTCATGTGGCCTTCAGATTAGCACAACAAGAGTGCGTATAGAGCTTCCTGGAATGGGTTTCCATGGCCGAGCAGCTTCATCCAAGCCTTACATCACCAAGTGCAATGCAAAGCGTTGGATGCAGTGGTGTAAAGCATGCCACCACTGGACTCTAGAGCAGTGATGTGTTCTCTGGAGTGATGAATCAAGCTTCTGTGTCTGGCAATCCGATGGATGTGTCTGGGTTTGGCGGTTGCCAGGAGAATGGTACTTGCCTGACTGTATTGTGTCAAGTGTAACGTTTGGGCTTGGCCCCTTAGTTCCAGTGAAGGGAACTCCAATGGGTTTCAATGGCCGAGCAGCTACATCCAAGCCTTGCGTCACCAACTGCAATGCAAAGTGTCAGATGCAGTGGTGTAAAGCACGCCGCCACTGGACTCTACAGCAGTGGAGACGTCTTCTCTGGAGTGACGTATCATGCTTCTCTGTCTGGCAATCTGATGGACGTGTCTGGGTTTGTAACGCGAACGGTACTTGCCAACATGACTGCGCACCAGTGCACAAAGCAAGGTCCATAAAGACATGGACGAGTTTGGGGTGGAGGAACTTGACTGGCTTCAACCCGATAGAACACCTTTTGGATGGATTAGAGCAGAGACTGCAATCCAGGCCTTCTCGTCCAACATCAGTGCCTGACCTCACAAATGTGCTTCTGGAAGAATGGTCAAACCTTCCCATAGACACACTCCTAAACCTTGTGGACAGCCTTCCCAGAAGAGTTGAAGCTGTTATAGGTGCAAAGGGCGGGCCAACCCAATACTGAACCCTACAGACAAAGACTGGGAAGCCATTAAAGTTAATATGTGTGTGAAGGCAGGCCGACCAATACTTTTGGCAACATAGTGTATGTAGATAGGCGTTAGGAATATGTACATGCTTACAGAGTTATATTTATTTGCATGTTTTATAAGTTCAGAGCTCAGCTTTCAGTAAAATGTTTGCTTCAGTTTGCAAGGACAGTATTTTGACAAATAAATAGAAGCTAAATCAGTCAATTATATCTGTGACCACCAAGTATATCAGATCCTCCAATAACATTTCATAGACTGAAATGGTCACACAGGTCATAGCATTAGTCGGTAGTTTTATTAATGTAATATACTTCTGTGTCCTGCCCCCTTTATTTATCTCTAAGGGAACTAGGAGTTTTCCTATGAGATAGCATCGTTTCTTTTCAGATACTCCCTGGCTTCCCTATTCTGATTCCCTTATGTTTGCAAAGTGCACATTAAGCTCAATGAACAACAGTTTTTTTTCTACAAAGCTTTGGAGCTCTTGGAAAACGTGAAAAAGAGCTGAGTGCTCCACCTGCTGATGGCATATGAAAATTAAAAATATCTCTATGCAATATTTCATTTTTACCTATGAAAAATATTTACAATTTTACTGCTAAATAGCCAAGGAAAATAGATAATTATTATTCATTGTTTTAAGGCATAGGCTGCCAGCAGACGTAAAAGCATTATCTAGAGGTGCCTACATGTACCTTTACTCCAGGAAACCCCAGCCATGATATGCTGCTGGGTTCCACCATCTTGAATGTGGTATAAGCAGACTCAGAGCTCTCTCTGACACCCTCTAATATTCTTCTGCACTCTTCCCCCAGCTGTTACATGAAAGGTTATGTAGGGAGGTGAGGGGAGGGCTGTAGGAGCTTGACCAGCACAGCCAGTAATTAGACACTCCAAAAATGGAAGATGCCTATGATGTGTCAAAGAGGGAGGGGGCATTTTTGGGAATTTTTCATGAAGTAATCAAATTTTCTAAAAAGTTCAAAGGCGAGGCACATTGCAACTGAATAGCAAAATGTTTATCGAAAGGAAGATGAGCATTTAAATTAGTAATTTTTCTGTGCTTTTATCTGCAATTTTTTAATTGCCTACAGGGTCTTGTGAACCCTTTCGCTGTCAGGTCCATACAGCGTACAGACCTGACAGCGGGGGGTTTTACAAACACTCCCGGTGGCTATAGCCACCAGGATTGTGTGTGCATTTGACAAGCAGACTCTTGCCTGTCAGATGGAAGCCTTCGAGTAGCTGTGCTGTGACCCTGATTGCTTTCACACCCCCCACCAGTAATGGCGCGCGTCCCTGTTATGTATCCCAGGCTCCGCTTGCCCCTCTGCAACCTGGTACCAACATAGCAGGTGCTGCTGGGTAGAGGGTAAGGAGTAGAGTGGAAACACATCTGCTCTCCTTCTCTTCTTGTTGCTGACCCAGAAGCGATGTGTAAAATGTCCCCATCTCAGTGTCCCTGGCCAGTATGGCCGTGAAAGAATCGAATGCTTTGCAATCTGTACTGCATTAGATTCAGTGGAATACAGGGGAGACATCCAGGTACTTTTATACCCTGGATGTCTTATTAAAGAGAACCTGTCACCGATAAATCATCAACTAGGGGACTTTTTGCCCCCCTATGTGACAAAAAAATAATGTTACGTTAAAAAAAGTCTTAAATTGTAAAAAAAATTAAAGTTACACCCAAGCACATAAAATCCCAAACATTTTTTGAGCCCCCCATGCCATCCCCACATATATGAACATACGACCGTAAACACACGTGTTGGGGGCACCTATGCATGAAACCATAATTTGCAATACACATGTTACATATCTCCGCACACTCTGGAGTGGGAGCAATATTTCTAGCACAAGACCTCCTCTGTAACGTCAAACTGATGAGATATAGGGGGCTTTTAAAGAATGGCCTCTGAAAAATATAGGGTACCAAAGTCTGTTGCCATGTCGGGGGGGGGCACACAAATTTAAGGTTTGACATGTTCGTATTTATTTATTCGGTACAACCATATCTTTTATATTTTACCAAAAAATTGGGTTATGTATTACATTTGCATGTCCTAAAATTAACATTAGTGTATTATTTACCGAACATTTGCAGTAATATTGTTTGACACACAAAATTGCAACTACCACTATTTTATTGTTTAGGGTGTCTGCTTTTGGAAAATATATAATGTTTTGGGGGTTTATGCAATCTTCAGCCCTAAAATGATTTTTTTAAACATGTGTGCAAAAAAACGCAAAAACAGCTCTGGCAGTGAAAAGGTTAAAGAAAATATTAACGGTACATTTCAGTAGAAACGTATGCACTGTCTATTGCAAGAACTGTAAATTAGTTTATCATACTTGCCAAAGATCCTCAGGTTTCACTCTAATTATATGGTGGAAGAACAAAAATATACAGTACACAGTAAACATGTACATTGTAGCCCAATCTAGTCCTTGTAACGTACAAACATTTGCACTTTTTTACAGTGTTTGTTTTTCGCTCTGAGCACGTGGTACCTGTCCTGTGTGGTTTTGTCCGTAAAGTGGACATTTCTTCCTTCTCGTAAATTTTAATCACAGGCAGGGTGTAGTACGCCTACTAATCCCTTTCCCCTAAGAGTGAAAGGGAGTATGTGGTAGATTCTGAACCACTTAGTGATAGACATGTACGTAAAGGAAGCATGACGTCTGCACTGCAGTTTAAAGGTCTGCCGACATTTGAAGGGGTAGACAATACAATGAAGGATCTACAGTTTCACTTACACCCAGCACTAAATTTGTCATAAACTCTGCAGCTCAAAGAGCACTGACTCCAGCAACAAAACGCAGACTAACAACAATACCTAATAAAAAAAATATTATATATATATATCAAACAACAATAATATTATACAGTAAATTATAAAAAAAATTTAATCAAATATAACAAAAATGCTTCAAAAAACTAAATGATAAAATATTGCATACTCTCCACCACAATGTGCTCTTGCTTCATAGGTGATAGATATAATTTAAAGACAACTTTTACCAAGAGTAATATGTAGGCTGATATTACAGATGTCTGATTGTAAAAATGCCATTTGCAGTGCTACATTAAAAAAAGGTAGGCACTGAGCAAAAAAAAAAAAAATTCAAGTGCAGGGAAGACATGACTGGGGGGAATAGAGGGACAACATAAAGGGTTAAAAGAAAGGTAGGAAGTTTTGGGAGTATGGCTTACCTGATTTGATGGGGATGTTGGTGAGGGTTCACTGGGAGGAAAAGGAGTGTCTGATCTCAGGAAGTCCAGTGGGGAAGTTGGAAGAAGAAGATGCTTCCCACCCTCCCTCTCCTTCGTGCTTCGGTTTGGATTGTCACAGCGGCCTTGGCGGTGGTTGGTCTTTTAAGGAGGAAAGAATTCTGTATGGAGACAGATTCGGGACCCATCAGTGGTATGGGGACCTCGGGACATTCCGGTGAACAAGGGGTTAACTTGGAATAGGTAAAATGGTGGTCACTGCGGATAAGTAGGGTTATCTTCGAGCCGGTGTGTTGCAGCTGGGGATAAGTACGATTGTCCCCGAGCCGGTGGGTTGCGGCTGGGGGCCTAAGTTGAAGGAATGTTTTTAGCAAAAGTTAAGTTGGGTTTATGGCCCTCAAATGACCACCACGTTTTTGCTCTGTTTATAGTTTGGAATGTTATGTTATTTATGTTGAAATAATTTATTGGTTAATAAAAGGTTGCTATGGCCATTTTGACTCCAAAAACTTGATTTGTGTATTTTGTATAGCTGGAACGGTGGAGGGTATGGCCTAGTAGGCTTGGTTAGGTTGGAAGGATTATATTCGACCCTTGTCAAGGTTGGTGCTTCATAGTGTAATGACGTTGGGGACAGGGCAAAGTTAATAGACCCTTTTCATCTGCCCCAAATGGGCAAACAAAAGTATCAATTTAAATAAAAAAAAAAGTAACTATGCACATGAAGCACACTCAACAACCCAATATACAGTATACACAAAATGGGTATGCAACATGTATATATTGTACATTTGTTTGCAGTCTATGAGAAATGCTAAGAAAATCAATTTAATTTAAGTAGTAGTTGGAAAATGTTTTTTGTTATCTATTTGTAGCTTTGCACGTCTTTATCTTTTGCTTTTTCTACAACTTATACAATTTTTAATCTGATGGTATCTGTTATTTATTAAATTATCAAATTTTCACCTTCGATATTTAATGAATATGTTCATTCATGTACTGTAGTTATCTGTATCTTGGTTGAGTATGTTAAAAAATGTGATGTCTTTTTTTAATTGTAAATAAAGTTTTCTAAATGTTTGCACAAGTATCATGGGACATACAAAACCATAAATTCTATCTTTAAGTTCTATAGGTGTTCTTTTAGATATGGTATATAGTTTGGGGGTCTTAAAGTTCATGTAAAGCCTACCAATGAAGTTCTTTTCTTTGCTCCCTTTTTCTCTGCTAAATATAGAATTGAAAGTACTGGGTGTTATTTATTAAAACTTGAGAGTGCAAAATCTGAGACAGCTCTGCATAGAAACCAATCAGCTTCCAGGTTTTATTGTCAAAGCTTAACTGAACAAGTTGAAGTTAGAAGCTGATTGGCTACCATGCACAGCTGCACCAGATGCTTCACTATCAAATTTTAGTAAATAAACACCATTGGGATCCAGTCACAGAATCAGACCGCATGCGGTATTGTTGTCCAGACACATTTTCCCTAATTACCACATGCGATCCTGAAACTGTCAGTTCACTATACCATTCTGCGGTATTTTCCGCAAATTGCAGAAAACACTTGGTAACATGAACAGGCGTTAAACTCAATTCAGAGAAGGGAATAAATAAATAATTAAATACAATTAAGTAGTGGTTGAGGCATGCGGTGTTTAGGGAATGTATACTGTCTGTTAACAAACAGTAACTGTCATGGTTGTTAAAGAGCAGGCAGGCGCCACGTCCTTAACAACTGAGGAGTCACCACCTGTCAGTGGCGGTTCGCCACTGATAGCTGAATGTAAAAAAAAAGAATTGCCGGCAATGAAAAAATTGAGAAGCAAAAATGGTGTGGAGTCCCCCCAAATCCATACCAGGCTCTTTGAGTCTGTTATTAATTTTGAGGGGAACCATCACGCCAACATTTTTTTAAAAATGACGTGAGGTCCCCCCCAAAATCTATAGCAGAACCTTATGCCAGCCCAGCTGGTCAGGAAAGGAGGGGGGATGAGTGAACGCCCCCCCCTGCAGCAAACCAGCCTACATTAAGGCAGGGGGGCCTCCCCAAGGCCCTTGTTGACAAGAGCCTCTTCTCCACAACCCTGGACTGTGGTTGCGGGGGGAGGGGATGTCTGCAGGTGGGGTGCTTATTGGAATCTGGAAGTCTCCTTTAATTAACCTTGTACCACTACTCATTCACCAAAAAAAAATGTCCCGTAAAAAAACAGTCCTTTATTAAAAAAAACAAAAATTTAAAAAAATGTCCCTCGGAGTAGATCCATCGTCAATCACGGTGCCTGCTGACAATCCCCCCCCCCAAAAAAGCTCCATTCCCGATAAAGGCTCCCACCATCTGACAGCTCCACCACCTCTCACTACTAAATAAACTAATAAAGAGGCAAGGACTTGTCCAAAACTGCCTCCTGTGTTTTTTTACACTACACTTTTTTTTGGCAAATGAGTACTCATTGACATGGGGGGAGATCTGGCTGCCCCCTTGTTAAAGGGGGCGTCCGGATTCTGATAAGCCCCCATTCACAGATCCCCACAACCACCGGCCTGGATTGTGATAAGAGGGCTTTGTCCTCATGAACAAAGTGACAAGGTGCTTTGAAGCACCCCCCCATGTTGAGGACATGTCTGTTATAGTTCAGGAGGGGGGCGCTCAGTCGTCCCCCCCTCTTTCCTGACCTGCCAGGCTGCATGCACGTATGTCCCTGGTTGGATGTATGTCCCGGGTTAAGGCAAACAATGAAGTTAAGTTGATAAGCTGGGATGTAGCTGGGCTGTTAACATTAGTGGGGATGTTAAAATCACCAACAATGATAGTGGGTGTTTCAGAAGAGAGGTAGCCAGGCAGAGAATTCATCAAGAAAGTATGACATTGGTCCAGGAGGCTGATAGATCACTGTGATCCTAAGAGAAATTGGAGAAAACCGACAAATGCAGTGAGTCTCAAAAGAAGAGAAGGATATAGAGGTAGGAGTAGGAAGGACTTGAAAGGTGCTCAGTGGGGATAGAAGCAAACCAACATCACCTCCTTTCCAAGCACTGGGTCTGGGTGAATGAGTCCAGTGGAGGCCTCCATGGGAGAGGACTGCAGGAAAGGTAGAATCTAACGCTTGAAGCCAGGTTTTTGTAGTTGCAAGCAGGTAAAGAGAGTGGGAGACAAAAAGGGCATAGACAGAGGTGAGCTTGTTACAGACAGTGCAGGCATTACAGAGGGCACAGGATAATGGGAGGGGTTGGTTTTTGGGAGCAGGGGGATGGAGATTAAACTGAGTGGATTGCAGCTATTGCTGGAGGTAGGAGGGTGCCTGGTGTGGAGGTGAGATACTGGAAGACCAGGATTATGGGAGATATCCCCAAAGGTTAGGAGAAGTAGGAGGGTGAGGAAAGTAAGATGAAAGTGGGATATATATGAGTGCACCTACCTCCCTGTTCTGATGTTTAGGTCAGCAGCAGGGGCGGACTGACAACTCATGGGGTCCCTGGGCAATAGGAGATCATGGGGCCCCTGTGTCCTCGCCCACACTCAAACCACACCCAAAAAAGCCTATGAAAGGTACCAGGGACATCTCATGGGGCCCCCTACTGACCCCGGGCCCACGGGCAGTGCCCGAGTTCTTGAATGGTCAGTCCGCCCCTGGTCAGCAGGTAGTTTAAGTATTCGCAGGAGGTAATTAAAACAGTAGTAGGGAGAGGGAAGACGTGAGGGTGAGATGTAAAAGCTTTGGGGTGAAGGAGAGGGGTAAAGAAATGAGAATTTGACAAGAGGATACTAATATGAGAAGGAAGAGTAGGGGGGGGGCATTTTAAATGGTAGAGGGAGTAGGAGTCAGACTTGTAAGAGATACTTTCCAAAGTGTTGTTTTGCTTGCAGTCAGTGCAGAGTGGAGCAGCGTTCCTTGCTGTATCTTATTACTGCTTTAGTCAAACTCCTATGTTCACCTGCTGAACACTCCTGCAGAAAAAACACTGATGCAAAAACATTCTCTGACTGTGACTGCGCCCCGTCTGTGACCTCCCCCATAATCTGATCTAAATTCATAGGGAAATGATTAAATGAGGAATCCCCTCCCCCCCAATTAGGAACTGATAAGGAACACATATATTCAGGGGGACACCGGCCAAAGTCTTAACCCTAGGTTCACACTTATGCGACCGTGTGGGCCACGTTTTGCACTGGCATGAGAGCCCATTCATTTAAATGGACTCCCATGCCCGTGACACGCAGGAAAAAATGCAGTCCCTGCACTACTTTGCGGGTGGTGTGGCTGCATGGATTTTCGTGCAGATCTGCAGCGCCACCACCCGCATAGATGTGAAACAGGGCTTAAAGATTATTATTTGATCGCAAAAGGCAAAAGGAGGTGAGAATCAATCACACAAATAGAGGAGATCAAAAGACTCTTAGACTATTTACCCTAAAGATTGCAGAGTGTCAGTACATAGCAATGAGACAGTTAAGATGGATTCTGGGACAGCAGCATTTACCTGTGAAAAAGGAGAGGAGACATGATGAGAGAGTGACAGGGGCTCTATTCAACTGCTGAACACTCCTGCAGAAAAAACACTCACACAGGAAAAATGCCCTGACTGTGCCCCCTGTCTGTATTGTGTTGCTATGGAATACATTTTCAGAGTTGTCACGTTATATTTTGACTGTTTTATTTATTCTGCTTTTTGCAAAATTACAATAAAAACTAGAAAAGCTACAATTTCTGGGGAAATTGTGTGAAGTGTTCTTGCCTCCACCAGTATTCTACAACTGGAGTGGGTGGAGTAACTGGGTGGAGTGGCTTGAGTAACTGTTGTGTGGTTGGAGTGTCTGTTGTATCAGGACTATGGCTTAGCCGTGGACATTTTTAGTGGCAGCAGGGATATCTGAACGTTTTGATATAAGATTTGTGTAGGTGGGCTTGAAAATGAGGGAGTGATGGCAGTTTAGAAATCATGTCCTGATTTTTCAGCTCACACTCTAGCTTTTGTCACTCTGCTGCCTGCTCACACACCTGGGTTCCTATGGCAACTCACTCTACAGCAAGGGCAGAAAAGAGTGGTTAAAAACAAACTGCTCCAACTTGCTCACTTCACTGGCGGTTGCCATCTTCAAATGGTTGTAGTTTAAAAATTATAAATCCTACACCAAAGAGCTATATATTGTGAGAATCACAAGACCCAGACCTACATTTTGATGCATAGTATGTCTCTGAAATATTAAAATTGAAGGCACAGTCGCAGTGTAGAAATTGCCCTTCAAATTTGAGGTGCCTAGAGTGCAGTTTCAATGAATGTCAATGGGCAGCATGAGTTGCAAACAAATGGTCATATTGTGAAAACTATCAGGACTATGGCTTAGCCGTGGACATTTTTTGTAGCAGCAGGGATAGCTGAATGTTTTGATATAAGATTTGTGTAGGTGGGCTTGAAAATGAGGGAGTGATGGCAGTTTAGAAATCATGTCCTGATTTTTCAGCTCACACTCTAGCTTTTGTCAGCTCCCACTCTAGTTTTGAACATTCCGCCATTTATTCCTATGGGACCAATTTCACCACAAAAACGGCGGTATTTTGTGAACCATTCGGCGAAACGTTCCACAAAGTAATAGCACACCAATCGGGAACAATCCGCACGTTTCGGTATATTACTTGTCTATGTAGTGTAAAAACTGTGGGAGGAGTTAGGGTGGTAAATTTGGCTATAATAATAAGAATATATATGTGAGATAACAGTAAGTGGTCTTGCCATGCAAGAACACTTAATTTTCCTATACATTCTATTTTTTTTCTTACTTTTCTGTTTACTATGTCTCTTGATGTATAGAGCTTCGTAAACAAAAGACTGATATGCATCTTATGCATTACTGTACTTTGTATGTATGATAAGCTCTAATAAAAATAGTTTGTAATGAAAAAAACAAACACATATGTTTTGCTTTTACTTACAATTAGACAACTTTCACACTGATCCGCTGCAAAAAAACAGAAAAAATGCATAGGCGTTTTTACTGCGCTTTCTGAGCATTTTTTAACCGCTTAAGGTCCGCCCTATAGCAGATATACTGCTACAGGATGGCACCTGTGCACAAAATCACTTATATAGATGTGATTTAGCATCTCCAGGTAGGGGGCACGCGCGAGCCACCCTTCATGGCCACGGATGTCAATCAACGAGTCACGGCTGGTAATTACCCACTGGCACCCAGTGATTACCGAGCATCTCCATCAGGGAGGAAGATTGTTTTGTTTACAAACAATCTTCCTCCCTGTCAGCTCGAGCACACTGCTCAGCTGTGCACAGCCATCCTGATCAGTGTGCCTACAGTGAAGAACACCCCCCACCCCCCACTCCCTAGTAAAACACACACAGCGAACCCTTTGTTTGATCACCCCTCACATTAACCCCTTCCTGCCCAGTGCCATTAGTACAGTGTCAGTGCTTTTTTTTAGCACTGATCACTGTATTGATGTCACTGGGGATGTCAGTGACACCAAGTTAGTTCCCTCCCAGTGTCAGAATGTCCGCCGCAGTCCCGCTAAAGTCGCTGAGCAGAAAAAAAAAATCCCATTATCTAAACCGACATTTGTAAATGCTATAACTTTTACGTAAACCAATTCATTTACATGTATTGGGATTTTTTTTGTTAGCAAAGACATGGAGCAGAATACATCTTGGCTTAAATTTATGACGAAATTAGATTTTTTACATTTTTTTACTGGACATGTTTAATAGCAAAAAGTTCAAAATACTGTTTTTTACTCAAAATTGTTGGTCTTTTTTTGCTTATAGTGCAAAAAATAAAAAACCGCACAGGCGATCAAATACCACCAAAAGAAAGCGCAATTCGTGGGAAAAAAAGGACGTAAATTTCATGTGGGTGCAGCTCTGAATGATTGCACATATGTCAGTTAAAGTAACACAGAACCGTAACACAAAAACTGGCCTGGTCAGGAAGGGGGGGAAATCCTCAGGAGGGCAAGTGGTTAAAGGACATGTGACTTAAAAACTGCACCAAAAACACTTCTCAGATGTGTTTTTCATACGTTTTTAAGGCGTTTTCCATTGATTTCCATGGGAAGAGGCATTTTTGAGGCGATTTTTTTTTAACTCACCAAACATCCCCCAAAGATGCTGCAAGCCGGAGTTTTTACACTGTACCGCAAGCGCAACACCCCAGTGTGAAAACATACATAGATATACATTCACATACATAGAGAAGCAGTTTTCTTGAGCTTTTCAGGTGTTTTTTTTAAACGCAAAACGCTTAAAAAACTCATCAGTGTGTAAGCAGCCTTAGTGTTTTTTATTTCCTGGTTTCTTCAACCACCGGCGAAAACCAGGGCCTTACTGATGCATCTTGGAAAAGCTACATTATTAATGCATTCCCCTTCAGAGAATGAAGAAAAATAAGGTATGCAAAGAATAGAAAGCCTGACATTATCTTTAATTCAAATATATTCCTTAAGTGCCACAAAGCACCAAATACCTTTGCAAATCTAGTTATTTCCTTGTAAATGTAGCTGTGATATCATCACATTAACAGCATAGCCTGTGCAGAGAGTACAGCTGTGGATGGGACCCTGCAGGCCCTCCCACTACAGGCTGTTTGTAGAAAAGTCCAAAGGGAGCGAATATAAGACCAGTTGCCATGCACAAAGAGAGACAGCAAGAGTGACCGGTCCAGGGGCGGACTGACCATTTGGAAACTCGGGCACTGCCCAAGGGCTCGGGGTCAGTAGGGGCCCCATGAGATGCCCCTGGTACCTTTTTCATAGGCTTTTTTGAGTTTGGGAAGGACACAGGGGCCCCATGATCCCATATTGCCCGGGGGCCCCATGAGTTGTCAGTCCGCCCCTGGACCGGTCTTTACTACAGGGAAGTCTTTCACAAATTGTAGGAGTTGTTTTATGATGGATTATTGCTTAATTATGAAAGAAATCTACAAAGGAAACCAAGTTTCAGGCAAGAATACACATGGATTTTTGTTTGTATTTAGTTAATAATTGTTCAGCTTATTCCTCCTTAAATATATTTGAATTCTATATGCTACTAACAGAGAAAAGTTCAAGGCGAGTGACTACTTCCCTAATTTAATTTTCAACTTCTCCATTTAAAAAGAAAGGTTGTTTAAATACTTAAATCACTTTCTGAAGAAAGCAACCACAAAAACCAAACCTAAGTGGGACACAAGACCCTCCCTTCCTCTCTTTTTGGACAGCAGGAATAAAGCTAACTTGTAAAAATTAAACTGATTTCTAATGTTATAATAAAAATGTTCTAAAGAACTGTGTCACAAATGGACTCACAAATAAACCTTTGTTTCTGTTGCAGCCCTAATAAGCCCTCGTAACTTGCTTTTGTGATGCACCCCTGGCCCCCTTTAACCTTATTAGCCTTTAATTAAAAAAAAAAAAAAATTACCTAATCCCTATTCACAAATTGTGCTTTTAATATATATGCAAATGTTATTAGGGGGATGGGCTAGTGCAATAAAGGATACCCCATCCCAATTGTGATAGAGAACAACATACCAAAGAAAAGAAGACATCATTTTACGGTAACCAACATAGTCAATACAGAGAAAACCAATTTTTTTTTTATAAATAACATTTGTTTAAAATATGTAAAAAAAAATCTGTATTCAAGAAGTCCCCAGATAATAACAATAATGTAGAAGTCCCCAAAAATTAAACATTATATGAAATAGAGAGGAGCAGGCGGGGGACTTCTTGAACAAGGAGGCAATATGCCAGTTGTTACTGCCAAGCAGATGTTTTTTTATTTATATATTTTAATGAATTATGTTAATAATATAAAAAAAATTGGTTTTACTTGTATTTACTATGCTGGTTACCTTAAAAAAGTCCATGCTCTTCTTTAAACAAAAAAATACAATATATAACACATTTAAATGTAATGTAACACATCTCACAGAGTGCCAAACGCATGCAAAGTAAGTCCATGAAAAGTGACAAAACCAATAAATAAGTCCTTGATGAAGTGTAGTAAATAAATGTGTCCCTCTTCAACCCAATGAAATATTCCTTTTATTCAGAAAAATGTTCAAAAACATTTTTCTTTTATCCACCTACACCTACACTCTCCCAACAATATTGACCCCTTAAAGTAGAACTACAGGCAAAACTTTTTTTTTTTTGTATTTTGGATAGAGCAAGGGAGGGCTATAACCCGTCAGATTTATTTTTCACTATTGTGAAGATTTATCAGACTATCGCTTACTCTGCTCACTTTTAAAAATCCTTTTTGAAAACCTCTCTCTTCAGGGAAACCTATCCTGTCTTCAGCTAATAACGGAATCTTCTATTCCTCCTACCAGTCCATCCCCCACAGTTATTACCTTTTGTACCACCAGCCCCTTCCTTTTAGATTGTAAGCTCCAAGGCTCCTATCCCTCTTGTATTGAACTGTATTGTTGCTGTATTGTCTCCCTTTATATTGTAAAGCGCTGGGCAAACTGTTGGCGTTATATAAATCCTATATAATAATAATAATAATAATTTCTCTTCACTTCTTGTCCCATAGCCAAACTGGAAGTGAGAGGAAATCCCTGCAAATTTAGGGAATTCCTTGGTGACCCCCATGTCACCAGAACTAGTCTGCCCATTGGACGATTTCCCCTCTGGGGACAACCCAAAATGTGGGATTTTTTTTTACGTTCACATTCAATGATAATGGTAACAGGACAAACCGAGTGGGTGAATCTCCTTAACGGGGGCAGAGACAGCAATAAAAACTGACAGGTGTTCCAACACTCTATCCAAAACTGAGAAAAAAAAGTTTTGCCTTTAGTTATGCTTTGAAGCAAATAAGTGGGTCTAGTAGCGCTCATATCTTACTCTGTGCATCACAGGAACATCTCTTCTGTCTTCAGTCTCGCTTATCAAATCCCAGAGATATGTATAATAATTTATAAATGGGCATCCGGTTATCTTGTATTCATCTTCCCCAGTGATTGTGTCCAGCAATTCTATGTGTCCTTGAAGCAGTAGAGTGGATCCTAAGGCTACTTTCACACTGATCCGCCGCAAAAACAGAGCAAAAATGCATAGGCGTTTTTGCTGAGCTTTCTGAGCATTTTTTTAGAGGACACGTGACTTAAAAACTGCACCAAAAATGCTTCTCAGAGGTGTTTTTGAGGTGTTTTTTAGGCGCTTTTCATGCGTTTTAGGCCGTTTTTCAGGTGTTTTCCATTGATTTCAGTTGGAAGTGGCGTTTTTGGGGCATTTTTTTTAACTTACCAAATATGCCCAAAAGATGCTGCATGCAAGAATTTTAACACCGCACCACAAGCACAATGCCTCAGTGTGAAAACATACATAGATATACATTCACATACATAGGGAAGCATTTTTCTTGAGCTTTTTAGGCGCTTTTTTTTAATGCAAAAATGTTTCAAAAACTCCTCAGTGTGAAAGTAACCTAAAGGAGAGAATCAATTTGAATGGCCTATAGATGCAATTTTTACTAGAATGTTTGGAGTTTGTTATGGGCAAAAAATATTTTTTGGTATCAAGGAAAATAATTTTGCAGGTAAAAGGAGTTTTCATGGGAGTGAAATTCGCTCCCAGTGTGCTGACTATATTTATGACCTGTTGGGGAAAGGACTATAATTTTTAAGATAAAGGGCCTAATTTTTTGCTTGATAAAATATTTATTAACCTCCCTAGCGGCCTGATTATGTCTGTATTTCTGTGCTCAAAGCGGTACATTTTTTTGCATGAAAATATGTTGTTTTTTTATTGTAGGCCTGTAATTCTTAGGAATAACTCACTGAAATCTGTCCGAACAAGAGTCTAGTAAACATCCCGGGTATGATAACATTTGAAACACGAAATCATAAATTATAATATAATAAATAATCATAAAAAATAATATAATAATATTAAATTAAATTCAGTAACGGGCAGCACAGTGGCTAAATGGTTAGCACTTCTGCCTGGCAGTACTAGGGTCATTGGTTCGAATCCCAGCCACGGCACCACCTGCTTGGAGTTTGCATGTTCTCCCTGTGTCTGTGTGGGTTTACTCTGGTTTCCTCCCACACTCCAAAGACATGCTGGTAGGTTAATTGGATCCTGTCTAAATTGGCCCTAGTATGTGTATGTATGAATGTGAGTTAGGGACCTTAGATTGTACACCCCTTGAGGGTTAGGAACTGATGTGAATGTACAATATACTGTATATGTGAAGCGCTGTGTAAATTGACTGCGCTATATAAGTACCTGAAATAAATAAATAATAAATAAATAATCAAACCAAAAACACTGAAATTTGAAATATAGCACCAAGTTTGCACATCACTGAGCAAAGTCGCAAAATCGTTTTCAGTGTCTGATGACGAATTCCCCCACAAATCATTATCACTCAATTCTGCAAGTAGTTCTAATTTACTATCGCTGTTCTCTAGCTGGTCTAAAACCACTTTTGACCTAAAGGGACACTTTTTGGACGCCATGGACATTTCTCAGTTTCCAGGCGGAAAGAACAGTAAAAATGCAGGCAGGGGACAGGACAAAGCACTCGGGACAAAATGTATGTGAAATGGGTTGATACAGTAATGTTTTACTATGTGATTTTAGTGACATCCCGACATTGCAGGGAATGGAACCTAGAAGACAGATGTCGACATCGGCAGGAGGACATTGCCGGGGACGCTGCAGAGGGGACATCGCAGGAGCGAAGGACAAGGTAAGTGCTGGATGGATCCCGGAGCAGCGCTGCAGGGTATTCCCGAGTGTAGTTTGGAGTTACCGCTTGTGGTACTGAAACTTTACCCCGAGCTACATTTGGGAATACCGCCAGGGGGGTAAATGATATCTTTACTATATAATTTGTAAAAAATCTGGACAACAATCCCTATCGGATAACCTTTATGGGAAATGAGGATGAAAAGTTCACTGGCAAATTTATTATTAGGAAGATTTGAGGAGAAAGGATATAAAAGATACAGTTTGCAGAA
Organism: Staurois parvus; assembly: GCF_062004578.1. Lineage (NCBI taxonomy): Eukaryota > Metazoa > Chordata > Amphibia > Anura > Ranidae > Staurois > Staurois parvus. The sequence continues at coordinate 321,378 of NW_028317853.1, forward strand.
AATGAAAAATAATCTGGAGGGGATGGATAGAAGGGAAATATAGAAAGAGATTGGAAGTGAAGAATGATAATGCTCCACTGCACTCTGCATAAGTCTAGTTCTCCGATGTTATCATGTACAGGGTGCTGCAACATAACTTCCTTTTTTCAAAACGCAATAAAACCAATTTTATGACTCAGAATAGTTATTATTGTCTTTAATAATGTAGGTACATATCTAAAGTTCTGTTTTACACAGTTTTGAAAATTATATCAGGTAGGTGATGCGCCCCCATTGTCCATACACTGAATAAGCCGATTTCTGGCATTATTCATGACCCTTACCAGCATAGCAGCGGGTGTGTTGGCAATTTCTGCGTGGATGTTGGCCTTCAGGTCTTGTAGGGTCCTTGGACGGTTTACATAAACACGGGATTTCAAAAAACCCCACAAAAAAAAAATCGCAAGGGGCCAAATCGGGCTGGCCACTCCAAATCGCCCCTTATTGAGATGAGGCGCTCCGGGAAGTGTTCCCTTAAAACAGCCATTGATGCTCTTGAAGTGTGAGCCGTTGCTCCGTCCTGTTGGAACCAAATGTCCCCTAAGTCCAATTCATCAAGTCGTGGAAAAACAAATTCCTCCAACATGTTCACATACCGGTCTGAATTCACTTATTCAGTGTATGGACAATGGGGGGCGTCACCTACCTGATATGATTTTCAAAACTGTGTAAAACAGAACTTTAGATATGTACCTACATTATTAACCATTAGCTGCCCGGCCAATGGCCGTTTGGCGGCTTCAGAAGTGTCTCTTCATTCCGGGTGCACACCATTTGGCGTGCTCCCGCACATGCGCCGTTTGCGCTAATGCAGAGCGGCGCAGCAGTGCGATCTGTCACCGGCCGTGCACTTCGGACACGGCCGATGACAGATCCGAGTACCGGCTCCTGTTGCTGGTACCATGTGACCTGCTGTGACCAATCACAGCAGGTCACATGACAGTTGTATACAATGGATGGCTTCATTCATGATGCCATCCATTGTATACTAGTGCCTAGCTGTGAATGGTCACAGCTAATCACATGCACATGTCATGTGATTAGCTGTGACCAAATCACAGCTAAGCACAAAAAAAAAAAAAAAAAGCTGAATGAATCGATTTCATTCAGGTAAATGCTTGCTTATAGCAAAGTAATTCTTTGCTATAAGCAAATTGTGTAAAAAAAAAAAAAAAAAAATACTGATCACTTCCCCAAAGTAGTACAATGTTACTATGGTAACATTGTACTACTTTAGTCATAGTAAAATATGAAAAAAAATCTTAAAAAAAATAAAAAAAAATGTAATAAAAAATTAAATATAATAAAAAAAAAATAAAAAAAAAATATATATATATTTTTTTTTTCATACTGTCACCAGTCAGTGTCCCTGTCCACCGCCATGCCAGTTATATGATGATGCTGTACTGCACTGGTGACAGTATGTAAAAAAAAAAATTTTTTCATTTTCTGAAAAATTATGACAAAAAAATACAACTTCAAAAAACTCGCCATGCCTCTTATGAAGTACGTCGGACTGTCTACTCTGCAAAAAGGGGTCATTTGGGGATATCTGTACTATTCTGACATTCTTGGACCTCAAGAAATTAGATTGGCTGTCAGTACTTCAGGATTGATCAATATTCAGATCTATACCATAGTTTGTGAACTCTATAACTTTCCTACAAACTAAAAAATACATCCTAATTTGGGTTATTTTCACCAAAGACATGTAGCAGAATACATCTCGACCTAAATTTATGAAGAACAATTATTTATTTGTAAACTTTTATAACAGAAACAAAGAAAAATGTGTTATTTTTTCAAAATTTTTGGTCTTTTTTTGTTAATTTAGCAAAATATAAAAACCCCAGCGGTGATAAAATACCACCAAAAGAAAGCTCTAGTTGTGTGAAGAAAATGATAAAATTTTAGTTTGGGTACAATGTTGTATGACCGCGCAATTGTCATTCAAAGTGTGAGAGCGCTGAAACCTGAAAAATGGCCTGGGCAGGAAGGTGTAAAATTGCACGGTATTGAAAGGGTTAAAGACAAAAACAATTCTGATTCATAAAATGGGTTTTATTGCGTTTTGAAAAAAGGAAGTTATGTTGCTGCACCCTGTATTATGCTGGATAAGCAGTTATGCTTTGTACATGAAAAAGTCAACAGTCCATCCACTTCCCAAGAGCGTTGGAGAGCGCAGCCTGTCATGGGAGCAAGGACTATAGTATTTCACCGTATTCATCACCACCTAGTCTAAATGAGCAATAAACCCCTTTTTAGGATGGATGGCCCCCACAGCAAGGCTATTTTTTTAATGTAGCTGGAATTGATTTTTAATGAAAAATGCTACAGGACCACATATGAAGGAAAGATTTTTTTAATATAAAGGTTTTTTTTTTACAAAGTTTGCAGTCATATATATCACATTTAAATCTATTTTTTTTATTAATAACAAAACAGTAAAAAGATAGCAATAACAACAAAGAAACATGTAACTTGAACACGAAAAAATACCTAAAATATTTTCACAGACTTCATAGCAATAATTAACAACAGATATAGCTACAATAAATGAATCATGAATGTGCAAAATATGGAACAAGACATCTGCTGATCATAACTAGTGCCTGCCAGTCACACAAACGTCTTGCATGATGTAAAAAACCTCAGAGTGCAAAAGTGTATTGTGAGAAATACATACGGCCTGATTTGATAATGAACAGCAAAACATGAAGGCTATGGCTACACAGTCAGTTTATCTCTTTGCCGCCAAGAGATACTAACCAATTGTTGGAAGTCATCCTTTTTCTTGCAATACACTAAAATCAATGTGATTCTAATGAGCTTACTTAACATACAGTAAAATGTTTCAATGTGAATGGAAAGAGGTCCAGACAGCTGCACTCCAAAATGAATCCACCTTTATTATAAATTATATTTATTATAAATGCAACAAGACATGATACAGCAACCAGACAATGGGGGGGAAAAGAGAGACATCAACGCATTTCCATGATTAAGCGCTAGAACAAAGCGAAACGCGTTGACTCCTCTCTGTCCCTTGCAATGTCTAGTCACTGTATCATGTGATTTTAACATTTATAATAAAGGTGGATTCATTTCGGAGTGAAGCCATCTGGACCCCTTTCCAATTTACATTGTACAGAGTGATGAGTTGGGCTGGCAGCCGAGCCGAGAGGGTGTGGGATCTAAGTTGAATCTGAAAAAAACTCAGGGTAGATATAAAATACACAAATGAACACAACTTTGTAATCATTCTTACAAACATTAAATGTATTTTAAAATACAAACAGTGTAAGTACCTGGATTTGTCTTGGCATCAGCCTCTTGCAGGAGTACAGCAGAGCTCAGATTGTGAGAGGGAGAAGCAGCACAAGGAGCCAGTCAGTTGGATGAAATATTTACAGAGAACATGTTGACAGGAGAAGAGATCAGAGTCCCTAACGGATGAGCTAATCAGTCTGCTGCTTCTCCTTTCACTGTCCAGTCACAGTAGGACAAGACCTGTAAATGTTACCCCTCCCATGCCAGAGAGGCCTATGCTGTGTGGCAGAGCTGTGTAAATCGTAGGATTGAATAACCAGAAACATAAATCCTTTTGGCAGGTAAAACAGCTCTCATATATTTATTTTATCTGTGTATTTGGTGGTTCCACTAGAGCCCGGTGTTAACCATAAGTGGTTGTAAACCCTTACATATATCCACTGAAGAGACTGGCTTCAGGTGATACACAGGGATTAAACAACTCATCCTACATAAGTTGTACCTGTTTATCTATAGCTGTCTTTTCCTTACATCCATTCAAAGTGCAGAATTTACACAGGATCTCGCAGTTCTGAAAAGCAGGGGCTGGAGAGTTGAAGTTACAACAGTGAGAAGAGCTGATTGGAGGGAAGGGGCACACATCCCTCCACAAAGCTCACAGGAAGAGAGCTGAGGCTGTCAATCTGCTGGAATTCCCTCCCCTGTCACCATTTTTTTTTTTGGTGTCAGGAAAACTTGTCAAAATTAACTCATGTTTATAGCAAAGGAATGAGGCAGACAGAAATGACACTTAGTACTCTGGATTGAGACAAATACAAGGATATGCGTTGTTAATATTTCATGTTTGAGGTTTACAACCACTTTAGGCTTAGTCTTGCAAATGCATTCCTGAGATGTAAGCATATAGTAAAGTAAGGAGATGCAAAGTGCAGGAACTCATCACAACCAATCAGATTTCAGTTTGCTAAAGTCTTATTAGTAAAATATGCATTGTGTGAAATAAAAAAAATCCCTAATATAAAATAATTAATTACAAAAATGAACTCTACTTCTACTCTAGAAAAAGTTCTAGAAAAATCACATAGGTATTAAAAAAACAATAAAATAAAGATGAATTCTGGTTCCCTTGCAATGGGTTAAGTTGCCTTATCTTGTCTAATTGACAAAAAAGATCATTGGAAAAATGTTATATCTTGATTAAAGCCGGCCATACACGGGTCAAATTCCGAAATAATTTTCTGTCAAAAATCTTTTTAAGAATTTTCGTTCAAATTTCACACCATTAGTGGGCACCAGAAATGGCCAATTTTTGTGTAACTATCAAATCTGAGTGATCGGAAATTATTTGAAAAATGAACGAATTTCGAATCAATGATAGGAGCATCATGCGAGAAATATAAATGAAAAATAAATAAGCATGAGCTGTGACCTGGAAAGAAAAGAAAATTCTTGGCCACAAAAAGTATTTTCTGTAGAAACTTGGGGTGAAATTGAAGGCTTGGTTGGTTGAATTACGAAATCAATGGTGGCACCATCGGATTACAAAATTAACGAAAATTCCGATTTTCTAAATAAAATTAGTTCAGAATTCGACCCATGTATGGCCTACATTAGCGTTTATAATAGTTTTTCAGTTTCTGTGCAGTCTTCCTCCCTGAACATTAAAGCAGACCTTCCATGCAAATGAAAGGTCTGCTTTCCTCCTTTCCTTTTCTGCTGCCCAAAAAACATAATGTACACTATTTTGTCACACAATTGTTGTCTATGTGCCCGGTTCCCACTACAATGATGGTGTGATGTGTGGTGCATTGCAGTGCAAAAAATGTCTGCACTTTCCACAGCTGAATGGATGGCATTGGATGTGACCACACTGCAGCACGACGCACCATGCTGCTGTGTGAAGACAAGAATGAGGTGTCACTACAAGGCACTTTAATCCTCCAGACGATTTACCCCCCTTCCTGACCAGGCCATTTTTTGTGATACAGCGCTGCGTTACTTTAACTGACAATTGCGCGGTCATGCAACGCTGCACCCAAATGAAATTTATGTCCTTATTTTCCCACCAATAGAGCTCTCTTTCAATCATATTTGATCACCTGTGCTTTTTTTATTTTTTGCATTATACACAAAAAAGCCAACAATTTTGAAAAAACAATATTTTTTAATTTTTGCTATAAAACATATATAATAAAATATTAAAAAATCGAAATTTGTCATACATGTAGGCCAAAATGTATTCAGCTACATGTCTTTGCTAAAAAAAAATCCCAATACGAAAGTTATAGAATTTACAAATGGCGGTATATATATATATATATATATATATATATATATATATATATACTGGAATTTTTATTTATTTTTTTTATACTAGTAAGGTGACAATCAGCGACTTAGCGGGACTGCGGGACTGTGGCAGGCATTCTGGCACTGGGTGGGAACTGACTAACTGCCACCGATATCCCAATGACACTGATAGTGATCAGTGCTAATAAAAAGCACTGACACTGTACTAATGATACTGGGCAGGAAGGGGTTAACATCTGGGGAGGATCAAAGGGTTAATTGTGTGCTGTTTTACTGTGTGCTGTTTTACTAGGGAACAAACTGCTGTGCAGAGAAATACACAGCAGCATGTTACTGCTGGCAGGAGAGAGACCTGTATTGTTTACACACAGGTCTCTCCCCTGTCAGTGATACTCGGCGATTGTCGAGTGCCAGTGGGGAATCTCTGGCTGGGACCCGGTGATCAACATCTGTAGCTGCCAATGGCGACGCGGGTAAGGCGGTGTGCGCGCCCTCTACCTGGAAATGCAAGATCACATATATATATATATATATATATATATATATATATATATATATATATATATATATATATACACACATGATTTTGCGCAGCCCTGCTGCCCTGTAGCAGTAGTTCTGCTATAGGGCGGTTGGGATGCAGTTAAAGTTACAAAAAATAAACAGTGAGATGTGCTAAAATGTGCATTGCACCACTCACTGACGGATGCCCACATAGCAAAAAGCTGTATTTTATTGTGATTGATATGATAAGATTGATATGCACCAGGTCTATTTTAAGATTTAACAAAAAAAAAAAGACAAAGAAAAATACTCATCTTAGTCCTGGCTTTCGATGCTTCTGAGAGGTAAGGATGACTTCACCAATCAAGGGTAATAGATTACCCCAGAAAGATGTTTTTAAAGGGGCAGCTAAGCAAAGAATGGCTTTAATCATCAAGTCAAAATTGAATCAAAAAGGGGATTTATAAAAAATGCTCCAAGTGCCTCTTTAACCAGTGTCAAAAATTGATAGATGCATGTAAAGCTGCAATCATACCAAAAGCCAAGCTACTGCTGACTCCACCCTAAAATAAATTGTTGCAGTCACCAAAACTCACCAATAAATCCTACAACAATCAAGGGTAATAGATTACCCCAGAAGGAAGTTTCTAAAGGGACCATGCAGCTTAGTACAGGATGACTTCAACGCCTCCTCCCATGGGAATGCACCCAGCCCATGGCAATGCTTACTGCAGAATTTTGAGGGCCCAGTTACCCCAGGAGGCAGCAGTGAGGTGCCTTAGAAGCCAGACCTGAGACAATTTTAACTAATTTTTGGTAACATATTTATTTCTAATGTTTTTTTTCAGCCTTGTTTTCCTTGTGTAGTCGGAGGGTAGGCTGGAAAGTGGACCTTCCATTTTTCATGCAAAGTTTGCTTTAAATTGTTAATAGTAGTCTTTGAAATACATTTTATGTGCAAAATGTATTTTGTATAAACCCTTATATCGGGGGTCTCCAAACTGTGTCCTCTGGGCCACATCCAGCCCACTACAAGATTTTACCTGGCCGACAATTGTAAGTGAAAATATACTAACAGGCTGGCAGTTGATGCCCAATCTGGGTATTGGAATATGGAGACCAGTGCATCTACTTCTATTCAGCCGTAATCCTGTCCCAGTCTCCAGTGCAGATGCCCCCCAATCCCTCTCCCTCCACCATGGGCATCCTAACAACCAATGATGTGATTGCCCCATCCTAGCATTTACAGGAGGATCAGACATACTCTGTTCTAAATCCCAACTTCTGCCCAGCTGCTCTGCCACCTGAAAGGTAAGGGGGGAATCTTGTGGACCACATGGATGTAGGGGCACTCTGCTGAGCACACATGGATGTAAGGAAGACTAAACATGTGCAATTCGTTTCTTTACAAATTGAAAATGGGACAAAATTTTTGTTATTCAGAGATTTGGCTGTATCCGAAATTCTGAATCACAATAGTAATGAATTTCAACAAATCCAAAATAAATTTGAACAAAACCAATTATCTGAATTTGAATAAAAAAAATAAATTAAAATTGAAACTGAATTTGAGTTAAAAAATTAATTTGAATTCAATAAATGTAATAAAATATAAAAGCGAAATAAGATGATGAATCCTACTAAGGTTGCTTTATAGAATAGAAAAGAGTATAATACGGTACAACAGAATAGAATAGAATAAAAAAAAGAATAGACTAGAATAGAAAAAAGGAATAAAATAAAACAGAATAGAATAAAACAACAAAAAACAATAGGCTAGAAAACAAAATAATAGAAAAGAAAAAATAGAATAGATTAGAATAGGATACAATAGAACAAATATAGCTGTCTTCTGAAATTCGAGATTTGAATTTTGAATCAGTTTGAAAATAACAAATATACGAAATGAATATGAATATATGAAACAAATTTTGAAAACAAATCATTCTAAAATAATAAATATGATAAAATGAAATGATTAACCTAACAATTAAGATCCCAAATGAAACTAAACACATTTTTCTGCCATGCACATCTCTAAGGGAGACTCTGTTAGGCACTCCTGAATGTAAGGGGGTGCTTTGCTGGGCACAGATGAATGTAAGGGGGTACTTTGTTGGGCATACATGGCTGCAAGTAAGACTGTACAGGGCACTCCTGGACGTAGGAGGGGACACTGCTGAGCACTCCTGTATGTAAGCTGAAAAAACTGATTTTTTTTGTAATATATACAATACGACCCTCAGACTGAAAAATGTGGAGACCCCGCCTTTTATCATGCAAATACAGCTTATAACAAGGTATGACCAATGTTATCTAGAGTAGCCAATGCATTGACACACTTTTTAGTAATGGTAACACTGTAGACCCTACAAATGATAATCTGGACCTCACACATTCCACCTTTGCTCCTGCTCTTTCTGGGAAGTGAACCCTGATACATCCTAGCCTATGCATAGCTGTATAACTCAACCCAAGCCCTCTACCACTTACAGCTATTCCAGTGATCCTCTTCATCCTTCTTACATCAGATCTTTCCCTTTCACAGATTACACAACACTCTGAAACCCATTTACATTTCTGGGTTTTTAAGAACATTCATCTGATGCAAAAAAGATGATCAGAGTGGAGCCACATCCTCAAGGAATGGGGGGAAACACAAATTTCAATGTACGTCTTGGCAGGGCCTTCGGAATTCCTGCTACAGCCTATGTGTCTCAGTCTTCTCCATCCTGGCTGCAGAAAATTCTCTCATACAGTATGAGGTGTCAGCTAAAATAAAACACCTTTACTGGAAATCATTGTATTACCAATCTCCTATCTGCACCTATGACTAAAGTAATTGATGTATTTTAAGTTTTTCTTTTAATTGATTTTATCTCAGCTGACATCTTTTTCTAGCAGAGGGTAGAAGTCAGGAAGCCACATACTTTACGAGTGTCACTTTTTATCTCTGGTTCTATCTTCTTGGTAATTTGTTTCTTCTCAGTATTGCTTTATTTATACTCTTATCCATCGTTGAACGTTTCATACTTCCACTTCCACGTTGTTTATTCCTTTTCACAGTCTACCATTATTACAACCAAATATGTGAGCTGTGACACAGAGCAGAGCGTCCAGTAACTCCTCCGGCTGGCTTCCTCTTCTGCTGACGTCTAACATACTTTGACATTTGCCCAGGAAGACTGACACAGCAATAATTTTCAAGACTCTTTCTTCTTACCTTCGATATTTGGGCGGCACAGAAGGCAAAGGATGCAGACCGACACCACAGTGGATTTGCTGTGGCTAAAATACAAAGATATTCTGGTAAAGATCTTGATTGAAAATTAACAATTATGCCCATACTAAAAGGAATACAAAAAGGCCACTAAACCTAAAATGTTGCCTTACATGACAAGGATCAGATATCATCTCAAAGCTGAAATGTCAATTTTGAGTGGACTAACTTCCCAGGTTACTCTACATGTCACAGTAGCTATGTAGGGGTCTACATCTCGTTGCTGTGTTTTTCATGGTATGCTCCAATCAAGCATGAGAATATTGTGTAAAACACTGGGGAAAGACTACATAGTGGTTTTCTTTGCCTGCATCTGACTATTTTTTGGACAACAATATAAAAATAACTGTGTCCATCATGTTTTTCGAAACAATCCCTAACAATAAAGCACACATTTATTTATTTCAGGTACTTATATAGCGCTGTCAATTTACGCAGCGCTTTACACATATATATTGTACATTCACATCTGTCCCTAACTCTCAAGGGGTGTACAATCTAAGGTCCCTAACTTACATTCATACATACACATACTAGGGACAATTTAGACAGGATCCAATTAACCTACCAGCATGTCTTTGGAGTTTGGGAGGAAACTGGAGTAACCAGAGGAAACCCACACAGGCACAGGGAGAACATGCAAACTCCAGGCAGGTGGTGCCATGGCTGGGATTCGAACCAACGACCCTAGTACTGCTAGGCAGAAGTGCTAACCATTTAGCCACTTTGCTGCCCTTTTTTTTAGTTTTCGATAGCATAGGAAATGGTCACTAGGACAATAGGAGAGGGCGAATCTACCCAGTTGGACCACAGACAGCAAAAAAAAACCTATGTTATGCAAACCTGAAAAAAGTAAAAAATGTTTTAACTAAAGCTATAATGTGTTAGGATATATAATTTTTTTTTATAAGCATGCACATTTCTAAACTGATATTTTATCTCTTTTTTTGTTTTAACTATGTAAATGTAATATTTTTTTAGCCATAATTGTCCAGCTAAATTTGATAAAATATGAACTGGGTGGATGGAGGCTCAGGGCCTTATGGTATAGTGATTGGCTTATCCTCTTGCAGGTATGTCCAGTTTGTTCTGTGTACTTTCTTGGTTATTGTTTATGTTTATGATTTGCTTTTCTTCTTTGCCTCTCTTTTTCTACTCCTCCCCCTCTCCCCCCTCCCCCTTTTTTTTCTCTTCCTCTCCTTTCCCCCCTCTCAGGGGTTTCTCTATTCTTACCTTTTCCCCTTGTATGATATTTAGCGTTGGAATTCCATGTGAATTGTATGTATATTGACTGTCTAACGTTTGCCTGTTCTTATGTACCTTGCCTTGTTAGATTTTTGTACGATTTCAATAAACGCATCTGTTAAAAAAAACTAAAATATTATTTTACAAATTATATATAGGATTTTTGTACTAAACATTAAATCCTTTTCTTGGAGTTCATTGATGGACACAGGAACAATCTCTAAACCAGTGCAGGATGACCACTCCTACTACCAGCATGTTTTGTAGCGAATCAGTACACACAGCATGATTATTTATAACACAGAGAGGTAGTGGGAAATGTGTCCCTCAAGCAACACCAAGAAAAGGATTTTAAGGTGAGCACAAAACCCTTTTATTTGTCTTCCATTGAGGGACACAGGAAATCTTTAAACTTCAATAAGTCCAATAGCAGTCCAACTGAGGAGTGGAGCAAACAGCAAACAGTGCTAACAGGCCCAAGAAAGAATAACAGAACTGGGACCTGCCTGCAGCTCAAAGGGCCACCTGAGGGACCCTATATCTGAAGTTGGAATGAGATGAGGCTGAACCATCCACCTGTTAAAACTTACAGGATGTATTAACAGAAGACAATGCCTGCAAGCCTTTCAAATCTGAAAGTTACTTTATGCCAAAAAGCAATCACAAATCTAGTGAAATGTGAATTGGCGGGAAAAGGGGGAAGCAGATCCTTGAGACCCTAATTTTTGATGATGGTCTGTCTGAGCCACGAAAACATAGTGGAACAAGAAGACAGTGCACACTTATGGGAACCATCCAGGATGACAATAAAGGCAAATGGTCTTTCTGAAAAAGCAGTGTCTGACAGATAGACTCTCACAGCCCAAACTGCATCCATGCAATGGAAATTTCCTTTGGTAAATTAGAGTCATACAGAGATTTGGAAGAAGTGGAAGACAGAAACTACCTTAGGCATAAAGAAAGTCCTCAGTAGAAAAAATGGCCACTGCCCCAGTCTATAACTGGCCTTCACAGCAAGGAGAACATGGAAGGGAGACGCATGTCAAACAATAAAAGAGAAAACTTCCCAACTTAATTTACCAACCAGCTTGCAAATAAACCAAATTAGCCTAACAGTATGCGTTAAAAACAGGGGTTTAGTTAGCACACATTCGCAAATACATTCATAAGCTGCAGAGCCTCTTCACGGCACCCCGATATTCTGCAGTTCCTAACTCTACAAATTTTGAGAGCCCCCACAGTAGAGGCACATGAATTTAATGGATAGACCAAGGGCAGGTGAACCTGAGAGAGCCCACCCCTCCTTAAAGGTACAGGAGCACACTGGACACCCAGCATATAGCACAATGGCAGCCAAGGAGCCAGTGCGCCCTCTCACCAACAAGTTAACATAACAACTTACCAACCAGCTTGCAAACAAACTGAATTAGCCTGTCTAACGGTATTCATTAAAAACAGGTTTAGTTAGCACACATTTGCAAATACATGTGTAACCTGCAGAGCCTCTTCAGAAAGTCCTGGGCCTCAACATCACCTTGTCTCTATGCAAAACCAGTAAAGGTTTCTTGCAGGATAAGTCTACTAGTTCAAACACTTGCCTCTCAAAAGTAATGGCTACAAGAAATAGCACCCTGTTGGTGTGTGTTGAGAGAGCAATATCTCAAAAGGCAGTATCTGAAGCATAGAGCAAGCCAGATTTAGATATCATGGAGTCACAGGGAATAAACATTTTTACACTCCTTGTACAAAGAATGTAATCATGGAGCAAGAGGAAAATGGTCTCTGAAACAAGATCAAAAGGGCAGAAGTCCAGCCTTAGATAGTGTTGAGAAACAAAGCTGTTTCAAATCCAGCTGCAGGAAGGTAAGGATTTATTCCCCAGAGAAACTCCTGGGGTTGAAGCCCTGAGACTCACAACAAGTGAAGTATGCCTTCTATGCCCAATGTCTTCCGTGTCTGATAAACCTGTGGTAGGAATTCCTAGCTTCTAACATCATTGTAATCACAGATTCAGAAATTTCTGTTTCTCAAAACCTAGGCTTCAATAGCCATGCCTAAAGTCAGCAACCATTAAGCAGGATGGTGAATCAATCCTTAAGACAGAAGATTCTAACAGCCTACAGAGTGTCTGCCAGGAATCTTGCCAATTCGATGTACCACGTCCTCCTGGGCTAGTCTGGATCAATAAGGATCACTGGAATGTCCATCTTGATATTGAGAAGCAGACGAGGAAGATGTTTTGAGGAAAAAAGGCAAAGATCAGGATGTACTGATCCCATGCAGCCACAAGAGCATCCACTGCTTCCACTAGAGCATCAATTCCACACCTGGGGTACACACTGGGACTTTTGGGGTACAGGAAAAAAACTGAAAAATGGCAGCAGGACCAGTGATATCACTATGTCTGCACCAGCAGAGACAATGAAGCCGAGAGATGATGTTGAGGAGGAGAGAGGTCCTATTCAAAGTCTAGCTTCAGTTAATTTCTTAGTTTTGTCGAAGGTATGAAAAAGAGTTACAGTATATCTAAAACTTTTTTTTTTCTTTAAGATTTGGATAGCATAGCGAATCTTTAAACCCCTTGAAATGATTTTGTAGCTATCGGTGTCCCATTGGAGACAGTTTTTTTGTCTCAAGAATTAACATCTATCTAAAGTGAGGGAAATCCCTTCAGACAGTTGTCACAAACACATCAGTTGGAAGATCTCACCTTGATTCTTTATACAGAAAACTCAAAATGTTAAATTTACTCTTACTTTTATTTCTGTGACTTTCCAAAACAAATCAAGAGGGGTAAATCTTTCCAACAGAGAACAGACATCAGTAAACAGAGGCCCTAATCACTTTGTTTTTTTGTTTTTCTGTCTGTTTAGGGGGGACTTCCCTCACTTCTTGTTCCTCTGATATCCTCTCTATCACACTTCGATACATAGGGTGTCACATGGAAAAAAAACAAGCGGAAATCTCCTCAGCAAAAACACAGAAAGCATTAAAAATCAGACTGAAGTTCTAACTTTTCCATCCTACTAAAATGTGTTTTTATTGCTTTATGTGCCTTTGTGTCACTGACATCACACATCGCATCGGAGGCACAGACAGCATTAGAAATCTGCCAGCAGTTCTGATGCTTCAACACTATATCAAAACTAAAAAAATGCTTTCATTGAGCTTTAGTGTCTTTGCAAAACAGGAAACAAAACATGTACCGTTCACACGAATAATCTACCTTTTGTAGATAATATGTCCATTTACTGTAATCTTCTGGTGTCGAACACAAAATTAAAATTGGCTCCATAAGATCACCTAAAAATGACAAAAACATTGCATAATTATTGCAAAATAACATTAATTCACATTAGACTTGTGCAGGATGAACGATTTTCATGGTTTTCAACAAGTTAATATTGTGATAAGTTAAAACAGTAGTAAACTCTTGCATAAAAGAAAACTTCTCCCTGCATGTTAAGGGCATAATGCACCGCATACTAGTACATTATGAAAGACAGCTCAAACTGAAGTCCTCCAGTAGTGTGTTGTCACCGCTGACAGGGCTTCCATCTTCACTCGGTCTTATTTCTGGGTTTGCAGGCTCTAGCTGTTTGCAGAACCACAATGACGTCACTCTGCATGCACATGGGAGTCACTGCTGTGGCACAGAGTTCTGAAGGGACAGCATGAGTATGCCATCCCTTCAGAGCACATGTGCTGGTGAGGTCACCAGAAACAGTGAATATCTCCTTAATGGTGGAAATTTAGCAGATATTCCTTGTATCTACAGGTAAACTTTATTATAAGCTTACCCGTAGGTAAAATAACCTTTTAAAGTGGATGACATTGAGTTTACAGGAATGACAGACAGTCTGCTAAAAAAAAATGGATTTCACTTTTTTTACCCCTTGTCACATCTACATCTGTTGATCTCTTGCAGCTTCTTTGCAATTACTACCTATCAACATGCAACAACTGCATAGCAGTTCTCATGGTAAGTTTCCTGATGAGGACGAAATTTGGCCTTGCTCGATGTGTGTGTTTCAACACACATCCACTTGTTGTCTCTTTTGGTAGCTTGGATGACAGTTGGGCAAGAGGGACAAAACCTTGTCACCCTTTAACAAAAGAGTACCTGAATAAGGGCCTTCATGGCAGGATCACCAGGTTAATGAAAGCTCGTATGAGATTTTAGTGATTGGTGATTTAGTTTTTTTAAAAATGAACTCCAAGAAACCTGAAATTCCTCCCTTGCTGCATCCACACTGCTGCATTTTACCTACCCGATTCTCCTTTCTTGTAGGTACCTCTGTGCTGCCAGACTGGTCCCCACAGCCTCTTCTCCCTATGCTATGGTGGTCTAAAGTCCTCTGATGTGATCAAGACAAATGAAGGGACCAGAGCCTTGGACTGGGTGTGAGAACACTGAGGAACAGTCCACTGCCAGAGCATAGGGAAGTGCCATCTGGAGCAGAGAATCGGGTAAGTAAAACTGCTTTTCTGTCTCGTAGACATAAATATGCATTTAACTCTTGCACTGGGGCTTTTTCTTTATTAATTTTAGGTTTTATGGAGTTGGGCATTAAGATAAAATATGAGAAATGCCCCCACTGTGTTTTTTTTTTAAAGTCCAAGCTCCAGGCTTGTCATTCTCATCCCTACTATTCTATTTGGTGAATTGTTGACCTTGACTTAGTTTGCACTTTGGACTCCCGCCCTGCATGCTTATTTTGGGTCAGCAACAAACTACCGTACGGTTTCAGCATCAAGCGTAGATCATTTCAAGGAGCCAATCCACTCACCCAGGTGAATTTCAGAGCTTTTAGTTGACCATAATGGAGACAACAGGTTTTAATATTTAACAAAAAAGAAAATGTCCAGGTTCACATACCAGCAATCCAGCCTTCAAAAAAACCAAATTGTCCTGTCTAACAGTTCATGTTAAAACCAGGGGTTTAGTTTGCTAACATTTGCAAATACACATAAGCTGCAGAGGCAATATTATGTCACCCTTGTGTACCCATCATTGGTGTATTTATTAAGTACACCTGTTCAATTGCTTGGTAACACTACTTGCTAATCAGCCAATCACATGGCAGCAGCTGAATGCATTTAGGCATCTAGATGTGGTGAAGATGACTTGCTGAAGTTCAAACCGAGCATCAGAATGGGGAAGAAAGGGGATTTAAGTGACTTTGAACATGGCATGGTTTTTGGTGCAAGGCAGACTGGTCTGAGTACTTCAAAAACTACTGATCTTCTGGGATTTTTACACACAACCATCTCTAGGGTTTACAGAGAATGGTTTAAAAAAGAGAAAATATCCAGTGAGCGGCTGTTGTGTGAGCGAAAATGCCTTGTTGATGTCAGAGGTCAGAAGAGAATAGGCAGACTGGTCCGAGATGATTGAAAGGCAACAGTAACTCATGTGAATATGGACCAAAATCTCTGAGGAATGTTTTCAACACCTTGTTGAATCTATGCCACGAAGAATAAAGGCAGTTCTGAAGGCAAAAGAGGGTCCAACCCGGTACTAGCAAGGTGTACCTAATCAAGTGGCTGGTGAGTGTATGCTAAACAGGAGATTCACAGATTGTAGTGGCATTATAGCAAAATACAATCAATAACATGTAGAGTCAAGATAAGTCGGTAAAAATGTAGCTTTCCTTCATTGTAATTAGTGACCATACAATACACTTAGGTATATACAGTATGTTTGTAATATCTCCCATCCATACTATTTTAAAAACATGACTCCACAGACCTCAGCTTTCAGGTTTTTCTTAGAGAAAACAACCCTTATGTGACAGCTCTCTGCTGATGTTGGAATTTCCACATGTAGCTATGCCCACACTATCACAACATGCTGTCTTTTTCCTATGATACACACAAAAAAGTTAGGGTTAACTGTAGGAGCTCGGTTTTAGTTATCACATTCTTTGTGAAGCTAGGGGAGCCCTCTAGTGGCTGACTCTAAAGGGTTAAAAGGCCAATGAAATGGCATCAACACACAAAAATGTGTACATATTATAAAATTGCATTAAAGCAAAAAAAGACAAAACACCTGTTTTTGCATTTTAGATAAAGTAACAAAAGGTTATAACCCTAGACAAGTTTTTGTTACTTGAGGAAGTAGAGAGATGGTGCTGAACACCATAAGTTTTCTTGGTAATATTTATTAGTTTGTATAGGCAGTGTCTGGACAGTGAGCTGGGGGCTTCTACACACTAAAGCAGCGGTTCTCAACCTGTGGGTCGCGACCCCTTTGGGGGTCGAACAACCCTTTCACAGGGGTCTCCTAAGACCATCGGAAAACACATATTTCCAATGGTCTTAGGAACCGAGACACCGCTCCGCTATCAGTCTCCAGGCGGGTCCGCCCACATGCAGATACGTCCACATTTCTCTGGACCGCGATGTGTGCGTGGGATGACATGCCGCCCCTGTCATCTGGCCACATCCCCGGGATCACTCAACAGCTCCGCCTCCTCGCCAGTGATTGGCCGCCAGAACTGTAGCTCAGGAGAGGCACACAGGCGGCAAATCACTGGCGAGGAGGAGGAGCCGAGCAGCAGCGCAAAGATCAAAGAAGATTGAGCAAGGGAGCGGCCGGAGAAGGAAGACAGCTGACAGGTAAGTGTCTGTAGCGTGCAGATGGTGCTGCTGCAGCCAGGTATGCTGGCTGTAGATGGGAGAGGGAGGGAGCAAGCCCAGGCTGGAGCAGGAGTCAGCAAGGTAAGTATCATTGGTGTCAGTAGGAGGAATAGTGCCCCATCATTGGTGTCACTAATACCAATGATGGGGCACTATTCCTCCCACTGACACCAATGATGGGGCACTATTCCTCCCCCCACTGACACCAACGATGGGGCACTATTCCTCCCCCCACTGACACCAACGATGGGGCACTATTCCTCCCCCCACTGACACCAACGATGGGGCACTATCCCCCCCCACTGACACCAATGATGGGGCACAATTCCCCCCCACACTAGTATCAATGATGGGGCACTATTCCCCCCCCCGACACCAATGATGGGGCACTATTCCTCCCACACTGACACCAATGATGGGGCACTATTCCTCCCACTGATACCAATGATGGGACACTATTCCTCCCACTGATACCAACAATGGGACACTATTCCTCCCACTGACATCAGTGATGTGGCACTACTCCTCTCACTGACACCAATGATGTGGCACTACTCCTCCCACTGCAAAATTACAGTTATGAAGTAGCAACGAAAATAATTTTATGGTTGGGGGTCACCACAACATGAGGAACTGTATTAAAGGGTCGCGGCATTAGGAAGGTTGAGAACCACTGCACTAAAGGCTTCCACATTCACACATGTTCCACACATTGATGTTATAGTCTAGATACAAATTTATCATTCAAATATATTGTGTCATCTTTTTGCCCTGATAAAGGGGGCAAGGTCTAGACCCTGAAATGTGTTGGCTTTGTCTGCCATCTTCCACTTGATATTAAACTGGAATAAATTTGTTTCTGGACTATAGCATCAGTGTGGCACTTCAGTTCCATTCATTTTAATTACTTTCCTGTCTCCCCGCTGGGAGATTTACCCTCTCAGGATACAAAGCAGAGGAGATTCAATATTTTAAAGTGGCTGTAAAGGCTCAAGGTTTTTTTTTACATTCATACATTCTATGCATGAAGGTAAAAAAACCTTCTGTTTGCAGCAGCCCCCCCCCCCCCAATTCTTACCTGAACCCCCTCTCGATCCAACGCTGTGCATGAGAGCAGCGGCTCTCCAGGGAATCTCCCTCCTCATTGGCTGAGACAGCAGCAGGAACCATTGGCTCCTGCTACTGTCAATCACAACCAGTAGGCCAATAAGAAGTGAGCGGAGGCCGGGATCCAGCAACGCACTGTGTGTGAATGGACATGCAGAGGAACAACTTGGGAGCAGCCCTACTTGGGTGCCCACATAGCAAGCTGCTTACTATAGCGGCTCTCAGCAGGAGGGAGGGGCCAGGAGCACTGGAAGGGGACCCAAGAAGAGGAGGATTGGAGCTGCTCTGTGCAAAACCACTGCACACAGCAGGTAAGTATGACGTTTATTTATTTTGTTTTAATTGCCTTAAATATAACATTAAGTTGTCAGAGAACAAGAACAGAAACAGAGGGGAAATTTTTCAATGGAGGCATTGCTCTAGTGACAACTGTCTCTCATGTTGGGACAATTTCCACTCCATTGCTTTGTTTCTACAGGACAGGGAGTGAAGGGAAACCTCCCAAATGGGACACGTGTTTTAAAAAAACTGAAGGGGTTTTAAGCCATTACCCATTATCCAAAATCTAAAAAAGACTGTTGCTGTAGATAGAGCAGAGCTCCAGCCAAAAAATAAGACAAAACGAAATATCCCATTTAAAGATAAATTAACAAAAACATCTTTTGCTGCAATTTTAATCTTTTTTTGCCCGATAATGAAAGGAGAAGGAACTCAGTGGTGAGATCATCTCTCTGTTTCCCTGCATTTTTTCCTATCAGCATGCTTCTTGTCAGCACATGAACTGATTCTTAAGCTAGCCATACATTAATCAAAATTCATAACAGGAACCGGATGAATTTCGGTCTATGTATGGCGTATCCCGTTCGAGAGGAGTTGATCTGGTCAACTGCCAGCTTTACATAGTTACAGAGATGGTAAGGTTAAATAAAGACGCCAGTCCATCCAGTCTTCCTCTAACACTCCAACCCTGCTATATACAAGGGACTGCAGGAGGCTGCTACCAGGTCAAGATCTGGTACTTACACTGCTTGAACAAAAAAAACCAATAATAATAAATACAATTTATGACATATAAATGCATTCAATTATCCTTTTTATCTGCCTAGAGATCAGCTTTAATGCTGGTAACTTCCTCTGGTAATTTCCCTCCCACTCCTTTCCCACTGTTGTCTTTTTTGAGTGTTTAACCGACATTAGAAGGTGGAAAACTGAGTAACAGCCTAAGGTCCTCAATCCCCAATGTGCATAAGATAGGTTGACAGTCTGTAACAGGCTTTGCCAAAAGTATCCTGGTTGCTGCAATAATTAATGTGGCTCCTCTTAGGCAGAATGAATCATCCTGATAACGCAACCCGGCGGTGGATTAATTATATCCTAAGGCTACTTTCAAATTATGGGCCCTTCATCGGTTTAGCTGAACTATGCATAATAAGGGTCCGTGTACAGTCATTTGTGATGTTAGTATTTGCTTCTGGAATGTTCTGAAACACATTTTGAATTGGATCCTGTGCACTGGTATACCCTGAGAAAATTACTCTTTATACTGGTGGCAGATAGTATGGAAGCAATGCTCCTAGATACAGGACATGTACATATGTATTGTGTATGATCTTTTAATTATCTCAGTAAAGAGGCTGTCATTGTTGATCTTCTAAAAAAAAAAAGTCTAAAGACTTGCATAGCTAAAATTGTCTTTTTATAAACAACACCCAAGTGCAAAACTATTTTTAACATTCACATGGTTCCCCTTGGAGTCTGGGGCCTCAGACATCTCCCATTCTGTCCCTGTAATCCCCCATGGCCAGCAGATGTTCTGATCTTCTCTACTTCTCCACAGGAGTGTCCACTGCAGCTTCCACAAAGATCATTACATCAACAGGTGATAGATGAATCAAAATTCAGCTGGTCACTGCTAAACTGGCCAAATTTTCAGAATTCAGCTGGTCACTGCTAAACTGGCCAAATTTTCAGAATTCAGCTGGTCACTGCAAAACTGGCCAAATTTTCAGAATTCAGCTGGTCACTGCTAAACTGGCCAAATTTTCAGAATTCAGCTGGTCACTGCTAAACTGGCCAAATTTTCAGAATTCAGCTGGTCACTGCTAAACTGGCCAAATTTTCAGAATTCAGCTGGTCACTGCTAAACTGGCCAAATTTTCAGAATTCAGCTGGTCACTGCTAAACTGGCCAAATTTTCAGAATTCAGCTGGTCACTGCTAAACTGGCCAAATTTTGTTCCATCTATGGCCAGTTTAAGACTAACAACACTGAGTACAAATATTAAAGGTTTTGTGTTCTGGTTTTTAATTTGTCCAATGCAGGAATCCGCTATGAAAGGGATTGTAGCCCAGTATGTTTTTTTGCAATTATGTTGTAATCTATAATATTATACTGTTGAGTTTAATTAGGGAACAGCTATTTACTGCCAATTCAGTGTTTGGACATAGAAAGACCCAATTTTTTTTTCTACCCAAGGACTCTTTTTTGTCTAAAACTGGGCCTGATGATGAAGGGTCTGCAGTGAGGGCACTAAAGCTAATCCTTAAACTGTCCATACAGCTAGGTTCTCTCCTAAAATCATAATAAACTCCTGTTTATTTATACCTACAGTTAAGCCTACAATAAGGCTTATCTGTAGGTACAATTAATATCTCCTAAATGTGCACCGTTTAGGAGCTATCTATTTGTATAGCAGCTGGTAACGTCATGCCGTCCATTGAAAGAGCTGTGCAATGGTCGTGACTCCTATGTGTATATGTGTTAGTGATGTCATCGCAGCTTAACTATTCAAGCGGCCAGAGCCCGAGAACCTGGAAATAAGAGCAGATCAAGATGGAAGCCCTGTCAGCGGTGACTCTAGCACATTATGCTCTTAACTTGCAGGGTGAAGATTTTTTTTTGTGTTTTTTTTGTGGTTTACTATCACTTTATGTTCTTTTCTTCTGCAGGCTTGCTTTTCTTGCATTTTATTTTTGTTTTACCTGGTGATCCCACCTTCCCTGGAGCTTCAAATCCTAGGGTGACAATGCTCATTAATGAGTTTATGGAATACCACGCAACATGCGCACAGGTGCAAAATGTTCAAAAAAGTTTGACTTAAATGTCAGTTGGAGAAAAACTAATTCTAAAGATATGTTGTTTTCATGAAGGTTTAATTATACTTTAATGAAATGGCTTGTACCAAACATGAACTTGTCACACACTTTTTTGATTCCTTTGTCATCAAGAACTGGAAAGATATTGAGAAATAATTTGACAGATTGTTAAATATTAGAAAGACAAGCTAGACCTGAACCTGGTGGCTCTCCCCCATTGTGTCTTTTTTCCTATGTTGACATTGTGTCCGCAGTGGCATTTGTGTAGGCAGAGCAGAGTAGGACTGGCCATAGAGGGATTACTTTGATGCAGTTGGCCAGCTTAAGCATGTATTGCAATATGTGTGAACTAACTATCCCTATTTATTGCATAGTCTGCTTGAAAGGGTATATACCAGTGTGCAGAGGGTCCTCAGAATTTCTAGTGTTAATATGTGGTTACACCCCTTTGGCACCTGATGGATGAATGCATGTGCTAGCTATTGGGATTTGAGCACAGGTATATTTTGTTTGTTAAATTGCTAAATATGATATAGATTAAACCGTCTATTTAATCTAGAATGGAAACCAATTGGAAATGTACTTCAACTTGCACGGAGGTGGTTTGGATTGATTTCTCCCTTTGTTTCCACTGTCTATGTGGTTGAAATTGGGAAGTTGAAACAGTGGGTGGCAGTCTTCTGCAGACAGTTCTATTACGTGCAATAATTTATATGGTTGAAAGCCTCCAAAACTGTATGGCCAGAATTACAGATTGGAACAATTAAGTGAAGGAGACACAAGAGGAACCATAGAGATGGATCTAAACAACAGTTTTTTTTACAATTAAGTCAAGCTTCATCTATTAAACTATTGTTTCCAACCAGTTCCATTGCTCCTCACCACAACTGGTATTAATGGTTTTTGGTGAAGCCTTCTTTTTTATCTCTTATGAAAGCATATAGAGAACAAATAACCTAGTTAGCTAATAGCTTGGAGTTTGGCTACAGCACGGATAGGAAACACAGACAAAAATTGTACATTCATTGTATATTTTTGCTAGTAATTCTGACAGTCAAGTCACCCTAAGCATAAGCTTTTTACAACTTGTTCATAAGACAACTATGGATATCAGTGATAAACATATATCAATATGTGTGAATATGAAAATGTAGACTTGCCCATAATTTGGAATTCCAGTCTTCCATTCCAAGCTATACTTCCTTCAATATGAATTGCATTTAATGGCAGGGTACCCTGTAATAAAACGAAACATAAGGATCAATACACTAGGTGTCATTTTTTTAATGTTAAAGACTTTATGCAAATATTGAACACATGATAACTAAGTACTAAAAAACGTAGGCCTAATTTTAAAAATCTTATTGACCCACCAGTCCTATTTTAAAAGTAATTACCAAAAATGTAGTTGTGAATTACAGTGTATCTATTCCCAAGGACAAATATGTAATATATTGCAGCTTACTAGTTCTTAGATGTGATGGCTGCATTTGTTTTCGTTTCACTTTTTTTCTTTATTGACACTTAAAACAGGAAGTGTGTGATGGCAGAATCACCAGGTAAAACCACTTACTAACTGTATTGTATGTATGGGAGGACAACCTTGTCACCCTAGGACATTACATATAATAGGACTGCAGAACACCTCGCTATCCCCTTATCCCCATAAAAAAGGGGAGGTGGTTTGTAGTTTACAGAGAGAACTGGGGATAATGTCAGCTGATAGAAGCACAATCAGAGAGCACAGAAAGTTGTTAGCTCACTAGTCTTCTAGCATGATTAACAGTATATTTTTGAACTTATACAACAGACATAACCAAATGCTTGTGATAATATAATTAACAGACCAAAAATGAGAAAGTAAAACATTTATTGCCAGGGTTTGCATAGACTTTATTTGCTATTATAAACTATATTTTAATGATAAGGTATCCATGTATCTGATAAACAGCCATGTATGTTATCAGGTTCTCAATGCCAAGAAATTACAACTGAACTTGCTGGTGGGACTTAAACATGCTTACCTATTGCTAAGGGACTATAGCCAGTTGTTGGGCTACAACAACATGGAGAAAGAGACATTGCTCTTTATTTGCCTCTCTCCCTCTACCATGATATTAATGTTATGCCGCAGCATCTTCCTTCGGCCAGCAAGGGGAGAGCTAAAGCCAAGAAAGCCCATAGAATTCTATGGAGAGCGCTGAGAATCCTGGGAATTGTAGTTTGAAATGGCAGCCATACAATTGCTACACTATAATGGTTACACTAAAGATCCCAATAGGCACTGTGCAGTAGGAGGAGTGGAGAAAAGATTTTTATTAAACTGCCCCAAAAAGTTCTTAGCACTGAGGGAGTTTGATACAGAGGACCTCCGTCTGAAAATTCACCTGCCAGTGAGAGACCATAACAATGGAAATCCAAGTCTGAGACTGGAAATGAGGATACCCAGGAGCAGCACAACACCGCCCACATCACAGCATCTGCACCACTGCTGTAGAGAGACTGTCCACTCACCCTCTGCTTCCCACCATTGATCACCATTGGGCCTTCCCTTTTACAACAAGAGGTCACCGCAGCATCCCAGGGACTAGTGAGAGGGCTATTCACCCATTGCTGATACTGCTAACAGGGACTGAGCCATTGAGAGGGCACAAAGTGTACCCAATCTATACTGAACCCATGTTGCACTCTATACCATACCTAATCCAAACCTAGAATGCACCTATTCCAAACTTATACCGCATTGTACCAAACCTTTCCACATCTGCACCATGTCTATCTTGAACCTGTGCTGAAACTATACCACATATATAATGGACCTATACTGCATGCAGGTTAACTGGCACTGTTATTAAGTGCACCAATGCTCTTATAGGGCCACATCAATAACCAACAAAAGAACATCTTAAAGGATTGCCCCTCCCATAATAATTATTCTGCAAGCCCCTTTGTTCCCCTGCCTCCTCCACAATCATCCTCCTTTTCTTTTGGAAAGTGCATGCCCAATCAGTCTAAGACTAGCATTGCCACCATAAATGTGCTCTGGCAGTATTGTTTGCCTAACCCTCCCGTCCATCCAAGTATAAATTCAGTACAGTCCATGGGACGGCTGGCAAGGGGCAGGCTGGCATTCCTTGTGCAAAGTACGCATTACGGCGCTAAGTACATGGCACTTTAAACAGGGCACTTTGACTAAGGCAAGTATAAACATTAGTGCTCCACCTCAAGTAGATTGTATGTGCTCTTACCTCTTTCTGTCTGCCATGTTTTCTTCTTTAATGTCAATGGCCAACAATGATAGCCCTGAAAAAACTGAAAGACTCCCTCAAGAGTTGGTTCTGGCCAGCTCAGTGGATTGCTTTAAAAAAGGCCTGGATTCTTTCTTAGATACACCGAATATAACTGGATACTAACATTTATAGGTAAAGTTGATCCAGGGAATATCTGATTGCCTCTCGGGGGATCAGGAAGGATTTTTTTTCCCCTGCAGGGGCAAATTGGATCATGCTTTGCTGGGGTTGTTTTGCCTTCCTCTGGATCAACTGTGGGTATAGGATTGTAACTTTTTTTTTTTTAATGGTTGAACTGGATGGACTTTTGTCTTTTTTCAGCCAGACTAACTATGTAACTATGAAAGAGCCAGTATGCACAGGCAACACATAAATCAATTGTACGTAAAATTAGTAGATTAGAGTGTGACTATACTAATACATGTGTAACAGTGCAACCACACTGGCGAAATTACGCAACAACAATGAACAAGTGACAGAAAGCCAGTAAAAGCATACACTGGCATGTACAGATTAATAAATGCAATAAACGCATCCTTTTTAGGCAAATTAATGGAAACATGCAGCACACTGAGAAAGTGGGTCCTATAAGAAAGCTAAGCTTCCAGTTTGTTTTAAACAGATACAAACCATTATCATTGGCGTTGTAAAAAACATAATAGTCAAGCCCGAAATATGGAGATAAAGACTCTTTAGCTTTTGGCTTTTATACCTCCATAAGGTACTATCTGCTCTCCAGGCAGTTTGATAAGGTGATTGAACTACAAATGCATTTACAGTATTTTATCTTGAAGTGTATGTAAACCCTTACAATGAACTTCTTTTATTTGCTCCATTTTGATATATTAAATAAACCATCAAATAAGCTGAAAAAAATTGATTGTATTAGAAATTCAGTGCTGTTCTTTTTCTTTTGGCCGCTTTGTCTCCGGAAAAGTAGTTATACAAGCCATAGACGGGTCGTTTATCACCCGAATTTTCGTCCGCACGAAAAATCGGCCGATATTCATGCCGTTAGTGGGGCCAGCCTGTCGGCCGTTTTTCGCGGATCTTCTCGTTTAGTTTTATCGGTCATGCTGGAAAATCCGCAAAAATCTGTCGCTTTTCGTGGACATTGGTGGAAGCATCGGCAACGGGGCAGACTGATTTTTTTTTTTCTGCTGAAAATTCGCCCAATAAACGGCCCGTCTATGGCCTGCCTTAGTACTTTTAGTCCTTGTTTTGGGACAACAGAATGATTAGCCTTTGTGTTTTAGAGATGGTAGGAAAAAATGCTGTATGTTATCAGTCAACAGGACTTAGGAGTGCATTTCTGGCAGATCAACAAGTATTTTTTTGTACTTGTAGGTTCTTTAAAGAGTAAATGTGCGCGTCCTACAGACATATAATGCATATTTTTTTGCCCTGACATTTGCTGTTTATTGAAATCATTATCCAATAGTATAATATTGAGCTACCTGTACTATTGGGCACCATAATGCTAGCATGGTTTGCTATGAGGACAGATTAATTTTGGGTTTCATTTGTAGGTGTGGGCTTTTTCAATTTTCTTTAGCAACTTTAGGCTCACAAAGGTCTTTGAAAAGTGTTAAACAAATACTTGGTAATACATAGTGCCAACCAACACTCACATTATGCTGCTGAAAATTGACCTTTAATTGATTGTTAGTGGATTCTGCATGTCATTGCTAGTTAAATTATCAGACACAGCCAAGAGGCTAACATTTTAACACTGAGGTCAAGCTTGCTTACTATGTAGAGGTCCTTCAGTTCTATTCTTTAAGTAATAATACATAGACTCACAGCTGGTAAAGTTCCACCCATACAACAGTTACTGAGATGTCAGATGGAATACAGGGCCCACAAACATACCCATATGCACTTACTGTGTGGATGTTATATTAAGAACTGGCATTAGTAGAATAAATTCTGAATACTCCTCAAAAACTTACATGGTGCATAACAGTCGTTCTATCAGGATCTACAGATAGGAAGATTAAATCTTCTGGAAAGAGCACCATAATCCGATCCTCAAAATCCTTTAAAAAAGGAAATAGGTGTCATTATTTGTACAAATGCAAATAAAATTAGTACACAGTTCAATTTAAAATTAACCATAAAAGCCAAAATAAAAGCAGAAGTCATAGTTTCATACAATTGCAAATATAAAAGGAAGTCACATACTATGATTCAGTAGTATTTCATGAGTAGTTTTAGTCTGAAACTTTAGAGTGCTAATGCTGAGACAAACAGAATATGGAAATACCTATTGAGAGAAGAACTCATTTGAAGTCCAGTACAGCGACTACATTCATAAGGGTCATAGAGGATCATAGTAATGAGAAAAGACCACTGTAACTGAGTTGATTTACACCATAGGAGATGATAGTAAGAAAAAACATAATCACACTATATGAAAGTACTGTATATATAAATCACCATATAAAAACTTTGTATGTAAAGAGTAATTCCATCCCCCCCCACACACACACTGGTTGCAAGCTCTACTTACCCTCTCCATGTTCCAGTGTTGTCCCCAACTTCTTCCTACACTCAGCACTGGATGGATGGATGACAGGCAGCTTTGGTCTACCCATTTCCTGTGAACCCAGCCTGTCATTGACACACACCCTGGGGGTGCGTTATCACACAGCCTGAGCTCATAGTATTCCTTGACTGATATGACATCATTGCATGAATGAGCACTATTCAGCCAGGGGGAATGGATTACCTTCCTTTACAGAGAAAATATGAAATGAAAAAGGTAAGTATAGTGTGTTTGTCCTTTAACCTTTTTTTGAAAAAAGGGGTCCAGAGGGCTTCAGGAAGGGTAGGTGGGCTAGAGGAAGTAAACATAAAGAACTAGAGTTTTCCTTTAAGATCAATGCAAAGACAAAGTTCAGAGGTTGAATGAAAAACTGTTCTCCAGCTATGTAAAGGATTATTTAAAAAAAAATTAGAATAGTCATCTTGAGATGAAACAGAGAGTAATGCAATGATCCACTGCAAGATGGAGGCTACAATACTTGATTCTAAGAATCTGGCAATCTTGGGTTGACAATTTTTGCCCCCAAGCTTTAAAAAGACATCATTAGAACCTTAAATGAGGCCCATCCTAGCCTGCAGATTAGGCCCCACTACAGTACTAGTGCATGTTGGGTGGATTGAAAAAGACCTCAACCTCATCCCTCCCCTTCATTCCCTAATTCTTTCCTTCTCTTCTCTCTATTGATACCAAAATTTCACTTTACACTACACTCCATTTGTTAAACCTTAGGGCTCCTAGGCTCATGCTTTCCCTGAGATTGTGGGGACCATTTATTCGATGTACCTTTAGCATTTGTCATTAGGAGATTTGTCTCATATGCCATTGCCCTTGGTTTTATAAACCTAAATTGAAATTTCTCCAGCACTTGTGTTTTTTTAAGACTGTATGTACATATTCTTTACTATACCATACTGATTTGTGATTTTGCACTGTTCCTTTATCTCAATAAAGATATTGAACAAGGAAATTTGAAATAGTCATTAGGAACCTGTTCTAGCAGATTTAGTGGAATGTTTCAAAAAAAGGTTGGATGCTATTCCAAGAACTAAAAAACATACGGATTACTTACAGCTATAAAACAAATAGCAGAATGATAATCCAGGATTTATATGGTTTGGGAATCAAAAAGCATTGTACCCACGATCAGCAGATTTCGGGTGCTATTGTCAGGAATGGACTCACCTGCCGTGTGGGCTGCAGTACCAGGGCTGGCCAGTGGGTGCTCTTAGCAGCCAAAAGATCACTCCTGCAATCAAGCCATCACCTGAGGCATATTGCAGGAGGTGTATTTAATGAGTGGCCAGGCCTGCAGTCAGGGCCTTGGTGTTGTTTCCCATGAGCCCCTGTATCTTGTTCCCTGTGCATCTGTTCCTGAGAGAAGTTACCTTGTTGCCGACCCTGCCTGATCCTGATTCCTGTTGACCATCTCCTGCTCTGACTCCTGGCTCGTCCCTGACTATTCTTCTGCCTACTCCTATGCTGTTTGACCTCCTGTTGCTGTACCTTGGCTTGTGACCCGTTTACTCTTTGCCTGCTGCTCTGTACTGATCTGCCTCCACCGTTACCGACCCGGCTTGTCTGACTACGCTACACTCCATACTGTCATCCATCCATCCTGCACGGATCCAGTCACTACTGTCCGAACCTGCCAGCCCCTTCACATCAGGCTTTCCCCCTGTACATACCCTCGGCGGACCCCTCTACCACAGTTGGGTGCACTCAGGGGCCGCGACCTGGTCTCAGTCCTGTGCCAAGTCCATCCCCACCATCATCAGGGGCTCTGGTGAAAAGGCAGACTGGGGCTTAGACTCCGCGCCCTGGGGAATCCCGTTCTGTGGGTACTAGAAATCCCGCCGGGCGGTGCCTGACAGTACCTTACAGCCTGCCTGACCATTCCACCTCTCCAGCCCTGACTACGCCTGTGTTCCTGAAGCCTGCTACTTCCCTGTGTCAGTCCACACATTTCTGGTCATACCCGGATCCCTGACAGCTATGCAGGAATCCTGCAGTCTTGTATGGGCAAGCAGATACACACTGACAGGAAGAATCAATGAACTACCACAGTACTCAACAGCGTCATGGTAGTTCATTGAGAACTACAAGCTGACAGCCACAAAGGCTGTCGGTACTTGTAGTTTTTCATGAAAACAAATTGTGAATGAATGATGCGGCCGAGCGGCCAGAGATGGTTTTTTTAAAAAAAATAGTGACATCTAGTGGAGGGAGAAGATTCCCTGCTAGCTGTCACTAGATGCAGGGGAGCGGGCGGCGGCTCTGGGAGAGGGAACATTTTACATGTTGCACCCTAAAAACAGGTGGAACGTGTCACGTTTCCAAAGGTGAACTTATCCTTTAAGCCTTTTTGCCTTTCTCTCGATCAGCGGGGCTTAAAAGGAGGCATCTTTTCAAGACTGAACTGAACAGACCTATGTATTTTTGCTACTTATTTAACTGCAAATCATTTTCAACACAACTTAAAGCCTGTCTAAAGCCACTGAGATTTTCCTTTCAGAATGATAAAGAGACATTTACATGGAAAGTTGACATACTAAATATCTTAAAATGTAATGTACCTGTAATCTTTTTACCTAGACTCCTGTAGACGTAGTAATTAAGGCCCTTTAACAAGGCATTACAATAAAGTCCACCTCTCAGTTTTTCAGATGGACCTGATCAGAACCTCTATGCAGCTCTATGGACAGGCAGATGTAAATTGACCTGTGTCCATTTACACCCACCTACCTCTGAGTCCGTCCAGGTCAAGAAGGACTGTGTCCTTTCCATTTTTCCAAATCTAAACGTGACAGGTCGGAGGTAGCCTGATGTAAATAGACACAAGTCAATTTACATCCAGCCGCCCATACAGTTTTCATGTTTCCACTGTGTTGATGCAGACAAAAGTGAATGATGTAAAAAAACTGACATCTGTCCTGTTAAGCTCTGATTCAGAAGGGGATCTGCCCATGGATCCCTTGCTGATCTGAGGGAAATGGCTTTGTGTGAAAGGGTCCTAAGTCTAAAAGGCTGTGATCTCAGCTGGGCATGACTGTTCACTGACATGGTTCCAGCATCTAAGCAGCTACAACAGCATCAAGGGTGCAATGTTGTAGTGATTTCACAGCAGGAGGATGAGCATTTGTACCCAATTAAAGGAAGAGCATATCCAATGGTTCTAACGGCAGGGCATCATCAGCCATTTACAAAATGTTCTACCAGGTACATAGTAAAACCTAGATCACTTTAACATTAGTCTGTGACTTCCCTACATATAAGCAAGAAAATGCATTTAGGATTATTTTGTCCTGTTCAGCTCTGATTCAGAAGGGGATCTGCCCACGGATCCCCTGCTGATCTGAGGGAAATGGCTTTGTGTGAAAGGGTCCTAAGTCTAAAAGGCTGTGATCTCAGCTGGGCATGACTGTTCACTGACATGGTTCCAGCATCTAAGCAGCTACAACAGCATCAAGGGTGCAATGTTGTAGTGATTTCATAGCAGAAGGATGAGCATTTGTACCCAATTAAAGGAAAAGCCTATGCAATGGTTCTAACGGCAGGGCATCATCAGCCATTTACAAAATGTTCTACCATGTACATAGCACAACCTACATCACTTTAACATTAGTCTGTGACTTCCCTACATATAAGCAAGAAAATGCATTTAGGATTATTTTCTATTTGCCAACCAAACTGCACAGAAAGAAAATGGGAAGTCTGTGTCATTGTATTCAGAAGGCCAATTTGCATCAGTATGTTTACAAAGTATTGATTGTAGTTTAGCAGAATACAGTCTTTATCTTTCTTTGGAAGCAGACCTGAAACAGATCTGCAGTAAAATGCGTGCATTCTGAATCAAACATGTGTTTTTAAAAAAGCAACAGGGAAAATGAAAGCTTAGTGTGAACATTTCTTTCTACAATTGTTAGTTCTTCTCATGAAACATCTACAAGAAGAATGTGTTATCGATTCTGTGTTCCCCTTCCATATAATGTATCACCACTTTCCACAACCTCCTGTGCATCCAACATGCTTACCTCCAATAATCTCCACTAACCCATGAACCCAAGATAACTGAGTCTGTTCTCCATTGATCCAGAAATATGATTCTTTGAACATTTTTCCTTGGTACAATCTATTCTGTCATACTATCTGCTTACATATTGACTTTAGTTTTCTAAACACAAAAACTGAATCAAATGCTTGAATGAGTCTTAAAACTCCTATAAAGTGACCCTGAACGTCAGGATTTCTAGATACATCTTTTGAGCTCTAGGGATTATGGCCCAAGTGTTGCTATTTGCATATCCTGTTTCACAAACTCTAGAAAATACACTATATTGCCAAAAGTATTGGGACACATCGCCAAATCATTGGATTCAGGTGTTCCAATCACCTCCACCACAGTGTATAAAATCAAGCACCTAGGCATGCAGACTTCTTCTACAGACATTTGTGAAATAATGGGTTGTTCTCAGGAGCTCAGTGGATTCAAGCGTGGTACCGTGATAGGTTGCCACCTGTGCAATAAGGCCATCCGTGAAATCTCCTTGCTTCTAAATATTCTACGATCAACTGTTAGTGGTATTATAACAAAGTGCAAGCAACTGGTAACAATAGAAACTCATTCACCAAGTGATAGGTCACGTAAAATGACAGAGCGGGGTCAGCGCATGCTGAAGCGCACAGTGCGCAGAAGTCGCCAACTATCTGCAGAGTTAATAGCTAAAGACCTCCAAACTTTGTGTGGCCTTTAGATTAGCACAACAGTGCATAGAGAGCTTTATGGAATGGGTTTCCATGGCCGAGCAGCTGCATCTAAGCCTTACATCACTAAGTGCAATGCAAAGCATCACATGCAGTGGTGTAAAGCACGCCACCACTGGATTCTAGAGCAGTAGAGACGTGTTCTCTGGAGTGATGAATCATGTGTGGCAATCCGATGGATATGTCTGGGTTAAGCAGTTGCCAAGAGAACGGTATTTGTCTGACTGCATTGTGCCAAGTGTAAAGTTTGGTGGAGGAGGGATTATGGTGTGGGGTTGTTTTTCAGGGGTTGGGCTTGGCCCCTTAGTTCCAGTGAAGGGAACTCTTAAGGCGTCAGCACAAAAAGACATTTTGGACAATTCTGTGCTCCCAACTTTGTGGCAACAGTTTGGGGATGGCCCCTTCCTGTTCTACCATGACTGGGCACCAGTGCACAAAGCAAGGTCCATAAAGACATAGACGGGTGAGTTTGGGGTGGAGGAACTTGACTGCCTTGCATAGAGTCCTGACCTCAACCCAATGGAACACCTTTGGGATGAATTAGAGTGGAGACTGAGAGCCAGGCCTTCTCGTACGACATCAGTGCCTGACCTCAAAAATGGGCTTCTGGAAGAATGGTCAAACCTTCCCATAGACACACTCCTAAACCTTGTGGACAGCCTTCCCAGAAGAGTTGAAGCTGTTATAGCTGCAAAGGGTGGGCTAACTTAATATTGAAGCCTACAGACTAAGACTGGGATGCCATTAAAGTTCATGTGCTGGTAAAGTCAGGCGTCCCAATACTTTTGGCAATATAGTGTATATCTGTGAATAAAACAAACATTGTTTATTTAATTCATTTATGGACATCCTAATTAAAGAATTCTTGAAGACCAGTTGGAAAAAAAACATGGAATTTCTTATATACAGTACATATAGGATTCCTCCTACAGTGACAGTGAACAAAAGTAACTCATTTCACTCAGATCAGGACCTACTCCGTCTATCGTGTGAGCTGCTCTCACTGCTGAAAGGTAGACGGCGCTACCCATGTGTTGGATTGGCTTGCCTTCCCAATTCAGGATGGGGCATGATAACAGATACCTCACTAGCTCCTTCTTCTTCCACAAGTGGTCACATGGAATCTTTAAGAGGAAACAAAAAGAGACATATTAGCAGCAAAGCCTAATACTTA
Source organism: Staurois parvus (assembly GCF_062004578.1). Classification (NCBI taxonomy): domain Eukaryota; kingdom Metazoa; phylum Chordata; class Amphibia; order Anura; family Ranidae; genus Staurois; species Staurois parvus. The sequence continues at coordinate 354,643 of NW_028317853.1, forward strand.
AATGTTTTTACAGAAGCCATATAAAACTATTATCACCATCAAATCAAAAATTAGACACCCAAATCGAAAATTAGAAAGACGTAACACTATAAAATATTATGATGTTCAATTAATCCAATGCAATTCTCCAAAAATTTGCCTAATGAGAAATCACAATCTTTCTCTGGGAATGAGAAATTCCACTTAGGAAAGTTTTCGGCAAAATGCACTGGAGGCAATTACAGTACAGGTGAAATTGGTTTCACAGAATAATGCCAAAATAATTTCTCCGCAGTTCTTAGTCCTTAGTTCAGTCAATGTCACTCATTGTGGATGCTTTAGCCTGGGGTCCGAGACATCAATTTGTTAGGCATACAGTTATGTCTCCAGGTAATCCCAAAGCAAACCTGTTCTTATTTTAAACCTGTTGTCACACCAGACCTGAAAAGTAGGCACCTAGAGATGTAATCATTGTTTTTTTTCTATATTTTCCAAAGGACCAAAGAACCTCTAAGTGCAGGACCATCTGTTAACAAATCTCAGCTATAACTTTGAAGCCAACCTGGCCCCCACCTGCCCTCCTTTTTGGTAATTATGGCTGCCTATGAAAGCTAAGAACCAATACTGAAGCGTGGGAGGAAGTAGGGGAATTATCCACATATATGTACCAGTTGTTTTCAGGTCTGCAGTAACTTTAGCAGGTGAATACAAATTTATTTTAAGTCTGCCAACTGACACATATGTACTTCTGTGTCCATACTCAGGGAACCTCATATTCACCCAAAAATAGTGGCTATATTATGACACAAAGAGATACAGACAGGAAAGGCTGGAAGCATGTTGCATTCTCAAACATCCATCCTTTCCTTCAGCTTTGAGTACATAGGATTGCTGTTCCAACTGTCAGCATGATTTGAAATTTCAGTTAGTATGCAGGTGTGATAAGAAAAAGAAAAAGGAGAGCTCCAAGTTATTGCACATAACCTCCTAGATTGTAAGCTTCAAGGAGCAGGGCCCTCGAACGCCTCATGTATCGCATTGTATTGTTATTGTACTGTCGCATGTATTGTCTCCCATTATATTGTACAGCGCTGAGCAAACTGTTGGCGCTTTATAAATACTGTATAATAATAATAATAATAGCACTGTTTAAAACAATGACGACAATTGTTCAGTGAATATCCTACATGGGTAAATGTTGCTGTTTATATATCCTTAGCAATTAGCTTTATTAATAGCATTGGTGACACTAAAAAAATGTCATAAGGTTACAAGTTCAATGCAAACTCCTGGACTGCATTTACTTTAATACTGCTTCACCAGCATAATAGCTGCTAGTAGTATTTATGCCATTAGGAACAAAGGAAACCAGAGCAAAAGGAAGGAGCTAAGTAAAACTCCAGAAATCATATTAAGTATACTTTTCCACCAGTAGGGGGCACTCTTTCACTTTCTGTAAAGCTATGAGGAGCGCAAGCTATTGTTTGGATAAACTGATAAATCTCTGAAAATGAAATACAGGCATACCTCGGTTTATGGACGCTTCGGTTAATGTAATTTTCGGTTTATGAATAAAAATCCATTGAAAATAATTCCTCAGTTTACAAATATTTTTTGCAATACAAATGGATTAATTAATTTTCAATGCATTTATGATTTTTTTTAATCATGTCCCTGTACAGTACTATGCCTTTAAAGTGCACTTTATAAAGCGTTTTGAACAGATAAGACTTTTTTTTACTTTTTTTCTTCTGACCTCTGGAATGGATTAATTGGTTTTCAATGCATTTACGAATTAATTTTTAATCATGTCCCTGTACAGTATTTATGCCTTTAAAATGCACTTTATGAAGAGTTTTGAACAGATAAAATACTTTTTTTTAACTTTTTTCTGACCTCCGGAATGGATTAATTGGTTTTCAATGCATTCCTATGGGAAACCGTGTTTCAGTTTACAAATTATTTGCAATACGAAAAGTCCCTCAGAACACATTAAATTCGTAAAGCGAGGTACGCCTGTACAGTAAAATATTCTATAGCACAGCAATCGCCAACCTTTTGGACCTCACAGACTACTAAATTCATCATTTTAAATCCCGCAGACCACTATTATGAATTTGTTTTAAAAGATAAATACATTTGTAAAATAATGATCAGAGAACTTCCATTTTTATTAATATGAAATGCACCTATTTAATATAAGAAAATTATAAATGCTTATTTTATCATAACAAAATCTTTAAAGGTTGTTTATTGTAACAAAATATTAAAGTTAGTTTAATTATTACAAAATGATTGAAGCTTATTTAAGTATTACACATTTTTAGTGTGATATTTGTTCCTGCTTGCTTGAAATACGTTTATGGATTTTTGGCTCCAATTACATTACTGCAAGACGGAAAGCCGTTTTTACTTCAAGCCGAGACTGGTACCGACAATACTGAAGTGTATGGCTCGGCAATGGTTGCCTCATACAACGTAAGACTACCCTGACGTCACGCTGCACCTCTCTTAATTCCCCCTCTCTAGTACAGTTTGTGAATTTAGTGCAATATAAAGGTGAAAATTGTCATTCGAAATATAAGAATATTGTAGAATATTATTTTTGTTTTATTATATACAAAACATAAAAAATGCAAACAATGTTTCGATTTTTCTACGGACCACCAAAATTTTCAGTGGTCCACGCACCATCGGTTGGTGACCGCTGCTATGGCACCATAAAATTTGCCAACGATGTATATATTTTAGCAACTGAACCTAAATAACATCACTTTGCACAATAATTCTACCTAAATGACATGTAATTAATTTCATTATGGACATCAAGATTTTAATAAGGCAGCAAACAACCCATAATATCCAATTAAAAATGATTTTCTGTGCACGGTTAACATTTGAACTCTTGTTTCTATGAGTTACTGCACATTATCTCTGTTTCAGCTCTTGAAATAAATAGTGTGTACAAGTATAAAGAGAACATATTGGGCAGCACAGTGGCTAAATGGTTAGCACTTCCACCTGGCAGTACTAGGATCCTTGGTTTGAATCCCAACCATGGCACCACCTGCCTGGAGTTTGCATGTTCTCCCTGTGTCTGTGTGGGTTTCCTCTGGGTACTCCAGTTTCCTCCCACACTCCAAAGACATGCTGGTAGGTTAATTGGCTCCTGTCTAAATTGGCCCTAGTATGTGTATGTATAAATGTGAGTTAGGGACTTTAGATTGTATGCCCCTTGAGGGTTAGGGACTGATGTGAATGTACAATATATATGTAAAGTGTTGTGTAAATTGACAGTGCTATATAAGTACCTGAAATAAATAAATAAACATATAGGTCCTACATGACTACACTGGACACAATTCATAGGAAACCAGTTCTGTAAGGGAAGTAATGAGATTGTTCTCATTCAGGCAGGGGCAGTAGCCTGGCCTCCTGTCTACCAATGGAAGAAGATAGACAAAGGAGGGGCTGGAAAGAGTGTTGAAGAATTTGGATGAGTTCCATAGGAGGCAGGAAAAAGCATTTGGAGGAGGCAGTGATGCATTGGGAAGAAATAGGAGACTGCCAGTGAAAGGCACATCGTCCAATAGTCTAGGAAGAATGCAGTAGGTAAAATCAACTAAAAAGTGGTGTTCCCTTAATGTCTTAAACTATTCAACAAAGATAAATATGCCATAAACCTGGCTTAATCAGGGGGACGTACAATTCATATATGTCAATATCATGCAGCCACCAGGAGTGACACAACCAGCAACAGATTCATCCTACAAAACCTAGACCAACTTATTGGACTCTTTCACTTTCTCTCCATTGACCAATTTGACCTTCCAGACTAGACCTTGGCGGACCTCCCTCCCTCCACCCAGTCTCCACCGCAGCATCAGTACAGAAACCCAAACATGAAAAAGTAGATCAAGACAATCTGCTTTTGAACCAGTTACCAGCGACCACTATTTCCCCAAGGATCCAGGCTATACATGAGTCCTTTTCCTATTGGGAGTAACTTGACATTGATTATGTGAAGTGATAGGAAGGGGAAATGGAAACCTGCTATTTACCGTTGATGTCATTTTTCTAGTGATGAGGATATGATAGGAGTTCAATTTGGAGGATTGCATTGAAGTTTTTTTGACTCTTCTTTCTAAAGAGTCCACATGCTCTGGTAAGAGTCTCCATTATGTAAGTCTCCTGCACTTCTGGTGTATGGATTGTGTAGGTGCACGATGCTTTCATTTTCATGGGATATAGCAACACTGGATTTTCTTTTATTTACTTTTCATATATCACAAACTATTGTTATCATTCTGGGCACTTTATTAGAAATAATTTTGTGTATTTAGTGCCACAATTTGTCTTTACTTTTATTTTTACACAAGTCATATATATGGTCAAGGGGTGAGAATCCTCTTTTAAATTGATAATAATATCACCTAAACATAAGCTGGCCACACACTAATGGAATTTCAGTAAAAAAAAAAATTCATTTTCAAAACATTCATTCCATTTCCTAGTGGTTATTGGGGTCAAATCGATATTTCTTTGCTACCATAGCGACAAGAAAATTCTAAGGATAGGATGGAATTTTTTTCTTGAACTAAGAAAATTTAAACTGTGAATTTTCATTTGTGAAAAATCATACAGATTGTAGTGTGCAAGTTCCGGGCTCAAAATATTCCTGTTTAATACATCTGGGATTCAAATAAAGTAGCAGGCCTGGAAATTAACAATTTTTCAGAATTTCCACACAAACGGTTAAGGAGACTTCTACTGTGTATGGATATGGAGAGCTTTTTGTTGGGTGTCCCAGCTCTGCCTTCCATTTTGAAATCCCTCACCTCCTCTCCTGCTGAATTCTCTGTATTAATACATTTAAAAAATGAAAAAAAATTAATATCCCTTTGTAAGTCTAAAAGGGAAGCAGGTCTGACTCAATTTCAAAATCATGGACCATGATATCTATTGAAATATACAACAGCAGGAGGTTTTAATTTGCCAACAAAAAAACTAGATTGTTTGTTAGATGGAGTTAATTCATCTCACAATACAAATGGGTGTCTATGTGACCAGCTGAGAGATACAGTATCAGCATTGCATTGAGGGATAAGATGTGGCATGCTTATGTATTGACTAATAATAAAGGTCGTAGGCACTCTGTAAGCACCCGATAATCACTAGATTAATGTGTTTTTAGTAAAGCAAGTCAAACGTTAACACAAGAAACATGTTTTGAAGATGCTGTACTATCTGTAAACTCACTAAATAAGACAAGACGCTGATAGATGGAGAGGCTGGAGAGTAATGGGTATTGGCCGCTTGGATGTGATCCTGTAGAGCTGAAATCCACAGACTCCTCTCACTGGAACTGAGACAGGACACCTGCCGTGGCTCTATCATTGGGCCTGCAAACATTAGAATGAGGAAATAAACAATGACAGTTAGACATTTTAATAAAGAATTTATGGTCTGTACAGAAGGCAATCTCATTTTTTGGAAAATGCAGCAATATAAGTCATACTTCATTCAGATTTCATCACACTGGAGGCATCAGAGCAATTAAAGATTATTTCTGATTATAGCTGTTTGTAAGGGGGTTGCAATTGAGCTGAGTTAGGTGCTGCCCCAGACGGGAGGGTTAGGGCTAATGTTTCCCAGGTCTTTTGCTTGGCTGGCTCTTTAGGTCTGACCCACTGGTCCTGTGGATGTATAAGGGACAGTGGTCTGGGGCCAAAGGAGACACACATGCATGCCATGGGAATATACAGTATCTTATGGTATGACAAATTCTCCATCATTTTGGGGGGGACCTCTGGGACAAGTGGTCCTCCCCAAAGACTCCAGCTGCTGGACACTACTAATAACCATGGACTTTACTACTGATGGACTCCACCTTTTGCAGGTATGCTGGGGCAGCACATAGCCTGAGTTAGGGATTAGGAATGTAGGGAAAAGGACTGTTCTTGTGCATGTTGACTTTGTCATGTTTTGCACTTTTATAAGTAAAGCGTTGAAACTTTGCTTCTGCCTGATGAAGAGTTATTAAAGGAGTGCATTGCAAATAAATGCCACATATCACACTTGGTCTACAGCTTTGGGTCACTAAACACATTGGGGTATGAAGAGACAACACTAAGAGGCATCCTGGTGAGAAGTCAGACAAGTGGATACCAAGGGTAACAAAAGCCAACAGTCAGTCAAGCAGCCTGTCATTAGCGTGTACCTGTTACAGGTGGGATGGCCCCTAGCAGAGAGGGAGGTGTTGTTGGCACTTCTTCTGCCAGTGGTTTTTCTGCCATAGCAATGGGATTGGATCAGTGCTGCAGAGGTTCCCATCCTGCACAGATGTACGGCAGCTCAAGAGTCAAGTTAAGTGCAGGTACAGAGCCTGAGCTAGGTGCATGGCGGGGCCCATTCTGCTACTGAGAGAGGTAGTGGAGAACACTGGACAGATGGATGTAGACAAGGCTCAGCATGTTCCTTCTAATTGCAAGTTACAGTATAGGTCAACACTGGGACCCAAGAGTTAACTGGAGGACAGTTATGGTGCAAGTGTACACGTTCACCTCTGAGAGTGAAGGCGTGCCTTAAGGTTGAGTATTCCTCCATGGTGGCCTCAGCCTTGTCCCAGGGCATTGATGAAAATGGCACAGAGCAAAGGTATATGCTAGGAGAGTGATCCTGTTATAGCTGCCTAGCGTAGCCCAGATCAACCCACCCCAGGACAGTCCTCTTATGTGACTCAAACTTGGTGCCCAATGGGTTAATGGAAAAACATGGAGGAAAGTTCCTTCATCACCTGCCACCCCCCTGCACTTTAACTTATGGCATGATGTAAACAGTTCGTTAAGTTGTCAAGAAAGACCAGTTATGATCGTAAACTGTTAAATACTAACTCATGTCAGCCTATATAAAGGTGGCAGAAGGTGAGCAGGAGCAAGACCAAGACAAGACCTACTGGCACCCAAGGCGAGGATGCTGAAGTGTGTCTCCCCAGCTCTTTAATTTGGCTCTACGAAAGCTCAGTAAATAAAATTAATAAAGGCAAGCTACCTATAGATTTTAGGGTTAAAACAGTAATTGGGGTTAGTGTTTATTCTGCAATTTATTCCTTTTATAAAAGTTCTAGAATCATGTTTCTGGCACACAGTATTTTTTAAATGTGGTGCATGAAACATGATAAAAAAACTACTAATGTAAAAAGTATTCATACAGTACAAATGATTTTGAAAAAAATCAGAGAAAAAATACTAAGGGAAGGACGAAATGAGGAATTAAAAAAAATAATTAAGGTTCATTAAAGTGAAGCTGCAGTCAAAATGTAAAAAATAAAAAACACTTGCCTGTGCCTCCATCCAATGGTGTCCTCACCGCAGCCGGTTTCTCCGGCTGTCCTCTCTCCCCAGTGCCGGCATCTTAAGTGTAGGCACCTGGCTGGGACAGCTTGTGGCTTCAAAGCCGGGTGCCCATTACGCATGCCCAAGTAGCCCTGCCCCTTGAGAATGGTCCCGTAGTCTTCTGGGACCTGTCACGTGTCCCAGACGACTACAGGGAGGGAAGACAATCCTGTGTAATCAGTCCTGCAGATTATACAGGGAGAACACAGATCTTCCTGTGTAATCATCAAAGATCTGTGACAGATGGATCCTGTGCTCTGTTTACAGAGTGGCTGCTGCCACACTGACACTCGTGTAAAGTGACATTGGTTATACAAGGAGCAGCACACTCCCAATGTAAACTGCAGGATTGAATTGTCGGTTTAACAGCTCAGTCCTGCACAATGCAGGACATGGCTGGGCTCCCACCTTAGCTGCACCTTCTGCAGTATGCTGCCCAAAGCTGGTGCTTCTTCTGCCTCTGACTAGCCATGTGTGTCCCCATGAACAATAAAAAAACCCCAAGATTTAAATAAAAACTGTCAGACACCAGAGCTACAACCTATGATGAAAAATTTTACAGAAATTATCTTCAGGGAAAAGTGCATGTGAAATAACCTTCCTATTGGAGCCAATCATCATATCTGAGGACAGTAGGAAGTCCTGGGCATCTGGAAGAATATATTTGCTTATATCTCCGAGATTGTTGGCTGTTTCAGAATGGGATTTTCATTGAATGTTGAATACAGCTGGAGAAACAACAGAGTCAGTGCAGCAGGGAGCCAGACATTTGAATCACTTTAATGGGCTGCCATTTTTTTATAGCAATGGTGACACTTCTGGGGGCCCATTCACACCAGAGTGGTCTGTTGCAGTGTGCTTTAATGCACATGTATTTTGCCTTGCGCCAAGGTGCACAGCTACAGCCCATTCATTTGAATCAGCTGCCTAATGTATGACAACTAACCAAATGTAGCACTACCCCCTTGGGGGTTGCTGAGAGATTTGGGTCCCCCTAAAGTCCTGTGCAGCCAGGCAATCAGCATTCTCCACAAAAGCTTGCATTCAAAGTAAAAAATCAGACTTTGAGCTTTTGTTTTGTTGTTTATTGAGGGGATTTAGAACTGGGATAGGGTAAGGGGGTATAGGATGCCCAGGGAAACCAACAACTGAGGACAAACTTCCCAGAACTATTCACAAGCTTCTCTTCTGCACCAAATTCTCTGTTGGAGAGCTAGCCAGCATCCCCTTGATGTACCACCCCAGACCCTAGATGAAATTCTCCTCTGTGCCCAGCAATCTGTAGGTTTTCCTGGGCAGGGGGTCTAGTTCCTGTCCCTTTAAATGGGTGAACAATGATTAGTAGGGGGCTAATTTGGTTTCCCACCAGAGTGTTCCTTCCCCTATCTGCTCAAGGGGTGCAGGTGTACTCACTCAGATGCTCTTCTGTACCGTTTGTGGGTTGGCTGGTGCTACTAGGCCTATCAGCTGGGCTGCTCATTCCCTGCCATACAGGTGGTCCTTTCTCAGGTGACCAGTGAGTTCAAAATTGTCCTCCTTTCCAGCTCTAGGTTCGCAGGTAGGCCGCATCCCACTAGGCCTCCTGGCAGCCTCCTTCCTCAGCCTCACATCTTCCTCTCAACTCTCCACACTCCTGCTACTGAGCAGACGCCAACACTTTTAAGGGAGTCCCAGCAACTTGCCAAGTCTTCTGTTGGGGATTGGCTGAGGTCCCTCAAGAGTGCAGCCAGCCACTCCTCAGATCCACCCACTGCCTACAAGGCATTGATCCAAAAGCCTTAGGGGGAAATTCCAGAGGGGCTGGCCCGCAAAGCCTCCCACTCTTGACCACAACTTGACCCCTCTGGCTGATACACTTGAGCAGCTCCTGTCTAACTATTAGGATCTATCTCCGCCTAGCTAAACTAGGAGGGCGCTACATAAAAATCACCTGTGCTGCATTTTCTATAGCATAGAGCAAGGGTCTCAAAACTATGGCCCTCCAGCTGTTGAAGTACTACAAGTCCCATCATGCCTCTGCCTCTTGGAGTCCTGTCTGTGGCTGTCAGAGTCTTGTAAGGCCTCATGGGACTTGCAGTTCCTCAACACCTGGAGGGCCATAGTTTGGAGACCCCTGGCATAGAGCATGGCAGTGCTTTACTGTGCATTGTGTTGCAACTCAGGGGTGTTGGGTTGCCATTCACAATCAAATGCCACCACAGCACATCAAATGCAAGCAAAGCGTATTACTGAAGCACAATAATATTAAAGTAAATTAGGAGCTATCACAAACTTGATAAGTTCTTTTTAGCATTTGTTTATTTTACATAATCTCAACATTTGCTGTATATAGTTTATTTATTAAACTGAAAACTAAATATACTTTCAAACTTTATATGCAAGTCTGTGACGAATCTTGCAATAATAGGGAAAGGACCCAGAACAAGTCCATGTGGCATTCATGCTGTGTATTTCATTCACTCTAGCATCAGATGCATGGTAATGCCTGTAGTGGACAGGACATGGCTGGGCGGGAAGACACCCCTGACCTGGACCTTTCCTTTCTGCCTAATATTGAACACAGAATTTTATTCTAACTATAATCTACATGACTTCTTTTAAGAGAAGGTAAAGAGTGTCTGGTTTACTGATTGCTGCTGTAAGGTAGGTATAGGTATTATGAGTTTATATACTCACCGCTGATTTCAAAAGTGTAGCCATTATTTCTTTGGTCCCATACTACTCTCATTCCAGAAAGAGGCAAAAGTCCCTATAAAAAAGACACACGCCTTACTATTAGGAATGATACACCATCTGGTCAAACCCTCGTATTCTTTTATTAATTGTTTTTAGATAATTTACAAAAATAAAAGTGAGCAGCTACTAGTACTTTTAAGAAAGACATACGTACCAATCTATTAGGTCCAGTGCTGTCCTACTAGCACTCAAAGTCTTCACCACTCAATAGGTTCCTACACTGCCATCTTGGATTTACTGAAGCTTACTGATGATTCACAGCCTGCTCTCCAATGCGCATTAATGAGATCTGTCAGTTGTGGTTGAGTGGTCCAGTAGCTTCCAAGGATGTTTGCTATGATCTCAGGAGGTTGTAAGAGCTGGGGAGTGGGGTTTGCAGACTGAGAAAGCATGCTATGGGGAAATTGTAAGTGAAGGTCTACTTTAAGAAATTATTTCTATGTACATTTTGTCTGTGGTACATCTATATCTCTACAACAGCCATTTTCAACCACGGTTATTCCCACTGGTCTCCAATGAATTTTTGAACATGAGTTTTTCTAGGATAAAGATTGAGAAAGGCTTGTCTAAAATACTTCTATACTATATTGTTTTAGCTGATCATCCACAATAGTCACATTATTGTGCCACCTTCCTGTTAAGTTTGTAATTAGAACATCGAGTGGGATCAAGAAAGGGTGGATAAATATGTTTTCAAATGTTGTATAATTTAGCTAAATGCCCCAACAGTAGTATTTTTAGGATTGCAAACTGTAATTGTTGGTTGTTACTTTCCTCAGATATTTAGCTGAAAGCTGTGACAGTCCTTTTCTGCAGCCATGTATTCAGAGGCCTAATCAGACAGTGCAGTGCTAAAAATGTATTTATTTATTTCAGGTACTGATATTTATTTATTTATTTATTTCAGGTACGCCGTCAATTTATGCAGCGCTTTACATATATATTGTACATTCACATCAGTCCCTAACCCTCAAGAGGTGTATAATCTAAGGTCCATAACTCACATTCATACATACACATACTAGGGCCAATTTAGACAGGATCCAATTAACCTACCAGCATGTCTTTGGAGTGTGGGAGGAAGCCAGAGTACCCAGAGGAAACCCACGCAAGCACAGGGAGAACATGCAAACTCCATGCAGGAGGTGCCATGGTCAGGAATCGAACCCATGACCTATTTACTGCAAGGCAGATGTGCTAACCACTAAGCCACTGTGCTCAGCATCAAGATTTGAGGAGCCCCTGAAACCTTGAAATCCTAATTATTATTACTTTTACAGTTTAATACCTTTATTAAGGACTCAGACAAAAAGATGGGGGAGAGAACATCATTTCTAAAGTATTATTTATGACCTCATAAGCAGTTTTACGCTCTATACCCCTTGCAGTTACCCCTCAGTATTTATCAACACATAAATTATACTATACCTGATACATAAATCTCCTCTCTTGATGATCCATGGACAAAATGAGTAAATGCAGAGGAAAGAGAACCATGAAGACCTCTGTCATTTCCTGTGAAGAACAGTAAGAATTGTCATGCAAACATTTTTACATAAAGGGTATTAATTGGGGGTAAATTAATGCTAAAAGCAATTAACCACTTGCCCTCCAGAGGATTTACCCCCCTTCCTGACCAGGCCATTTTTGCGATTCTGGCGCTGTGTTACTTTAACTGACAATTGCAAAATCATGCAACGCTGCACCCAAATTACATTCATGCCGTTGTTTTCCTACTAATGCAGCTTTCTTTCAGTGGTATTTGATCATCTGTATGTTTTTTATTTTTTGGCACTATAAACAATTTTGAAAAAAACTCCAATATTTTTTACTTTTTGCTATAAACCATATCCAGTAAAACATTTTTAAAAAGTAAATTTCGTTATAAATTTAGGCCAAAATGTATTCTGCTACATGTCTTTGCTAAAAAAAATCCCAATATATGTAAATTAATTGGTTTACATGTAGGTTATAGCGTCTACAAATGGCGGTATATATACTGGAATTTTTTTTTAATGTTAGTAATGGCGGCGATCAGCAACTTATAGCAGGACTGTGGGACCGCGGCGGGTATTCTGACACTGGGGGGGGGAACAGACTAACTGCTACTGACTAATAAAAAGCACTGACACTGTACTAATGACACTGAACAGGAAGGGGTTAACATCTGGGGCGATCAAAGGGTTAACTGTGTGCTGTTTTGCAGTGTTGTCTGTGTGTGCTTTACTGTGCAGGCACGCTGCTTTATATTACTCTGCAATATGAAGCAGCATGCTGGTGCTGACAGGGGAGAGATCTGTATTGTTTACATATAAACCTCTCCTCTGTCAGTGTTCCTCAGCGATTGCTGGGTGCCGGCGGGGAATCTCCGACAGGGACCTGGTGATTGACAGCTGTAGACACAAAGGCGGCGTGCGTAGTGTGACACGTGGGCACCCCCACCTACAAGGAAATACAAAATCACACATATATATATTATATATATATATATATATATATATATATGTGATTTTGCGCAACCCTGCCGCCCTGTAGCAGTACTTCTGCTATAGGGCGGTCGGGAAGCAGTTAAAGTGACTGTGAAACATCTATTTTTTTCTCAAAATAATAAACATGTTATACTTACCTGCTCTGTGTAATGGTTTTGCATGGTTTTGCTATGGTTGCACTCATGCAGACTTGATCCCAAGCCAGGCTGTATGCATCTATAGACAACACAGCACAGCTCGAACCTGCTCCCTTCTCACAGTATTTGACTGACAGCAGCAGGAACCAATATCTCCCACTGCTTCTGAGTCTCCTGTGAGAAGAGTGAGAGCAGAGAAAACATGCTGCAGACAGACACAGCGCTGGATCGAGATCAGGTTCAGGTAAGTGTTTAAGAGGGGACTGGGGGGGGGCAGCTTTTGAAGGGTTTTTTACCTTAATGCAGAGAGTGCATTGAGGTAAAAACCTTTTTTGCCTTTCTAATAACTTTAAAGGGGACTTGTGATAGGAATATAGGAGCTTTACTTCCTGATTTGGTTTTGATGGAAAGTGCTCTGAATATATCATGCTCACCCTTGCCTATTCTTTCTTCTCTCTCTTCACCTGTGCTCTACGGAAAAGGCTTTGATGATATGCAATGTGCCTATGGTATTTTTTATCTCTTGTGTCTGCCATAATCCTCAGTATTTTTTATTCCATTTGTTTATTTCCATTTTTTATTTGTCTCTCCTTCCTAAAATGCCATCTAGTAAAAGGCTTTCATTATGTGCAGCATCTCTTTGTTATATTTCTGGTTCCTGGTCTCTGACATACAGTTGCAAGAAAAAGTATGTGAACCCCTTGGGATTCCGTAGAGTTTTGCATGAATTGGGCATAAAATGTGCTCTGAACGTCATCTAAGTCACAACAATAGAAGAACACAGTCTGCTGAACATAATACTACACAAACATTAGATGTTGCCATGGTTTAATTGCACATAACATGTAAACATTCACAGTGCAGGGAGGAAAAAGTATGTGAACCTTTGGATTTAATAACTGGTTGCCCCTCCTTTGGCAGCAATAACCTCAACCAAACGTTTCCTGTAGTTGCAGATCAGACCTGCACAACGATCTGGAGTAATTTTGGACCACTCCTCTTCACAAAACTGTTTCAGTGTAGCAATATTCTTGGGATGTCTGGTGTGAATCGCTCTCTTAAGGTTATGCCACAGCATTTCAATCGGGTTGAGGTCAGGACTCTGACTGGGTCACTCCAGAAGGCGTATTCTGTGCTGTTGCAGCCATTGTTTTGTTGAATTACTTGTATGCTTTGGGTCATTGTCCTGTTGCATCACCCATCCTCTGCGGAGCTTCAGTTGGCGGACAGATGGTCGTACGTTTTCCTGCAAAATGTCTTGATAAACTCTGAAATTCATTTTCCCATCAATGACAACAATCCGTCCAGGCCCTGAGGCAGCAAAGCAGCCCCAAACCATGATGCTCCCTCCGCCATGTTTTACAGTGGGGATGAGGTTTTGATGTTGGTGTGCTGTGCCTTTTTTTCTCCACACATAGTGTTGTGTGTTCTTCCCAAACAACTCAATCTTGGTTTCATCTGTCCACAGTATATTTTGCCAGTAGTGCTGTGGAACATCCAGGTGTTCTTTTGCAAACTTCAAACGTGCTGCAATATTCTTTTTGGACAGCAATGGCTTCCTCCGTGGTGTCCTCCCATGTACTCCATTCTTGTTTAATGTTTTCCTCATTGTAGATGTGTCAACAAAAATGTTAGCATGTGCCAGAGATTTCTGTAGGTCTTTAGCTGACACTCTGGGATTCTTCTTTACCTCATGCAGCATTCTGCGCTGTGCTCTTGCAGTCATTTTTACAGGACGACCACGCCTAGGGAGAGTAGCAACAGTGCTAAACTTTCTCCATTTGTAGACAGTCTGTCTTACCATGGACACATGAACATCAAGGCTTTTGGAGATACTTTTGTAACCCTTTCCAGCTTCATGCAAGTCAACAATTCTTGATCGTAGGTCTTCTGAGAGCTCTTTTCTGCAAGGTATGGTCCACATCAGACAGTTCTTCTTGAAACCAGTAAACCTAAAACAGGTGTGTGTTTTTTAAGGGCAGGACAGCTGTCAGCAACACATCCAATATCATCACACTGATTGGAGTCAAGGTTGGCTCACTCCTGGCTCCAATCAGCTCTGGGAGAAGTCATTAAGCTAGGGCCTCACATACTTTTTCCTCCCTGCACTGTGAATGTTTACATGTTATGTGCAATTAAACCATGGCAACATCTAATGTTTGTGTAGTATTATGTTCAGCAGACTGTGTTCTTCTATTGTTGTGACTTAGATGACGTTCAGAGCACATTTTATGCCCAATTCATGCAAAACTCCACGGAATCCCAAGGGGTTCACATACTTTTTCTTGCAACTGTAGTCCACTATCTTTTTTTAATTTCTTAAAGCCATTTTAAAGCTTAGTTTTTTTTTTTTTTTAAATAGCGAACATGTTATACTTTCATGCTCTGTGGCTCCAGCTGTTGTCACTGAACCTGTGAAAGGAGAGAAAGAGAACCAGTGCAGTTGCAAATGGGCACAGCGCTGGATTGGTACTGGATCAACTAGTTTTTTTACCTTAATGTAGGTAATGCATTAAGGTAAAAAACCTTTTGGCTTTAGAACCAATTTAATAAAAAGCACCTTGTCTACCTCTCTTTCTTTAAATGTAATCTAGTAAAAAAAAAAAAAAAAATCCTTATATGATGTGTAGCACATCTGTGCTATATTTCTGGCTATGAGACATTACACTTTATTTCACAATAAAACCTACCCTGTCCTTCCCTCCTAAAATGCTATCTGGAAAACAAGCCTTCATGATGTGCAGTATGTCTGTGGTACCGTATATTTCTGTGTCTCTGACAAAGTCCACTATCTTTTTTATTGCTTTATGAAAAGCATCTTGTCTCTCTCTTTAAATGTGATCTAGTAAAAAAAGCCTTATATGATGTGCAGCATGTCTGTGATATATTTCTGACTCTCATGTCTATCGTCAATGACACCCTAAACTGTAATTTTTATTTGACAATAAAATCTGCCTTATCTCTTCCTCTTGATATGTAACCTACTTAAAAGGTTTACATGATGCACAGAATGTCTGTAACATATTTCTAGCTCTTGTCTCAACAAGCTATAATCTGGCTATTGTTTATGACACACTACACTCTAATTTTTATTTCACATTAAAACCTGCTTTGTCTCTTCTTCTTAAAATGCCAGAAAATTAAAAGTCTTCCATTATGGTCTGTATGTCTGTGCTATATTTATAAATAGTTAATTCTTCATAAAAAATGCATTAATCACTCTATCTACAAATGCAGCCTGGTATTAAGGATTCATGATTTGAAGCATGTCTGTGCTCTATTTCTGTCTATTGTCTATGACAGAATACACTGTAAATTTAATTTCACATTAAAACCTGTCTTGTCTCTCGCTCTTGAAAAGCAGCCTAGTAAAAAGCCTATCAGAATGATCAGCTCGTCTATGTTATATTGCTGGCTCTAGTCTCTAACATAATCCACTTTCTTTTTTATCTCTTGACAAAAAGTATCTTGCCTTTCTCTTTTTAATTGTAGCCTAGTAAAAAGGCTTTCATGACGTGCAATGTGTCTGTGCTATATTTCTGGCTCTTGTCTCTAATATAAACCACTTTCTTTTTTACGCTGCATTTCTTGATAAAATGCTCTTTGTCTCGCTTTAAATGTGTCCTGTTAAAAAGGCTTCCATGATGTACAGTATGCCTGTGCTATAATTTTGGCTATTGTCTATGACACACTACACTGTAATTTATATTTCAAAATAAAACCTGGAACGTCTCTCCCACTAGATATGTGTCTGTGCTATATTTTCTGGCTATCGTCTATGACATAATACACTGTAACTTTTATTTCACGTTAAACCTGTCTTGTCTCTGCCTCTTGAAATGCAGTCTAGTAAAAGTTTCACAGTATGTGCAGCATGACTATTCTACAGGTGAAACTCGAAAAATTAGAATATCATGCAAAAGTTCATTTATTTCAGTAATGCAACTTAAAAGGTGAAACTAATATATGAGATAGACTCATTACATGCAAAGCAAGATAGTTCAAGCTGTGATTTGTCATAATTGTGATGATTATGGCTTACAGCTCATGAAAATCCCAAATCCACAATCTCAGAAAATTAGAATATTACATGCAATCAATAAAACAAGGATTGTACATAGAACAATATCGGACTTTGGTTTAGGCCCCTTTTGCAGCAATTACTGCCTCAATGTGGCTTGACATGGAAGATATCAGCCTGTGGCACTGCTGAGGTGTTATGGAAGACCAGGATGCTTCAATAGTGGCCTTGAGCTCTTCTGCATTGTTCGGTCTCATGTCTCTCATCTTTGTCTTGGCAATGTCCCATAGATTCTTGATGTCGTTCAGGTCAGGCGAATTTGCTGGCCAATCAAGCACAGTAATCCCACGATCATTGAACCAGGTTTTGATGCTTTTGCCAGTGTGGGCAGGTGCCAAGTCCTGCTGGAAAATGAAGTCAGCATCCCCATTAAGCTCGTCTGCCGAAGGAAGCATGAAGTGCTCCAAAATCTCCTGGTAGACGGCTGCATTGACCCTGGACTTAATGAAGCACAGTGGACCAACACCAGCAGGTGACATTTATTTTATTTATTTATTTCAGGTACTTATATAGCACCGTCAATTTACGCAGCGCTTTACACATATATATTGTACATTAACATCAGTCCCTAGCCCTCAAGGGGCATACAATCTAAGGTCCCTAACTCACATTCATAAACAAGGGCCAATTAAGACAGGATCCAATTAACCTACCAGCATGTCTTTGGAGTTTGGGAGGAAACCGGAGTACCCAGAGGAAACCCACACAGGCACAGGGAGAACATGCAAACCCCAGGCAGGAGGTGCCGTGGCTGGGATTTGAACCAACAACCCGAGTGCTGCCAGGTGAAAGTGCTAACCATTTAGCCACTGTGCAGCCCAAATCAACACAGACTGTGGAAACTTCACACTGGACTTCAAGCATCTTGCAGTGTGTGCCTCTCCATTCTTCCTCCATACTCTGGGTCCTTGGTTTCCAATTGAGATGTAAAAGTTGCTCTCATCAGAAAAGAGGACTTTGGACCACTGAGCAACAGATCAGGTCTGTTTTTCTTTAGCCCAGGTAAGACGCTTCTGACGTTGTTTGTTGTTCAGGAGCGGCTTGACAAAAGGAATATGACATTTGAAGCCCATGTCCAGGATCCGTCTGTGTGTGGTGGCTCTTGATGCACTGGCTCCAGCCTCAGTCCACTCCTTGTGAAAGTCCCCAACACTTTTGAATGGCCTTTTCCTGACAATCCTCTCCAGGCTGCGGTCATCCCTGCTGCTTGTGCACCTTTTTCTTCCACACTTTTCCCTTCCACATAACTTTCTATTAATATGCTTTGATACAGCACTTTGGGAACATCCAACTTCTTTTGCAATTACCTTTTGATGCTTTCCCTCCTTATGGAGGGTGTCAATGATGGTTTTCTGCACAACTGTCAGGTCAGCAGTCTTTCCCATGATTGTGATTCCTGAACCAGACTGAGAGACCATTTAAAGGCTCAGGAACCCTTTGCAGGTATTATGGCTTAATTAGCTGATTAGAGTGGGACACTTTGAGCCAAGAATATTGCACCTTTTCACAATATTCTAATTTTCTGAGATTGTGGATTTGGGGTTTTCATGAGCTGTAAGCCATAATCATCACAATTATGACAAATCACGGCTTGAACTATCCTGCTTTGCATGTAATGAGTCTATCTCATATATTAGTTTCACCTTTTAAGTTGCATTACTGAAATAAATGAACTTTTGCACAATATTCTAATTTTTCGAGTTTCACCTGTATATTATACATTTACATCAGTCCCTAACCCTCAAGGGGTGTACAATCTAAGGTCCCTAACTTACATTCATACATACACATATTAGGGCCAATTTAAACAGGATCCAATTAACCTACCAGCATGTCTTTGGTTCTTGTTTCTGATACAATCAACTATCTTTTATTAAATGTTTTGATAAAAGAATGCCTTGTCTCTCTCTTCAATTGTAGCTCAGTAAAAAGGGTTCCACAATGTGCAGTGTTTCTCTACTACATTTCTGGCTATCATCTATGGCAGGCATGTCCAAAGTCCGGCCCGCGGGCCAATTGCGGCCCGCATTCCGGACTGAAACGGCCCCACAGGTGAGCTACCCAAATATATAACTTACGGCCCCCGGTAGTGATTCCCTGAAAGCTACTGAGGACTCCAGCGATCTCTAGCTGCGGCACTTGACATTATCAGCTGGCGCAGGAAGGAGAGCCCAAATCTCGCGACGTCCGAGATCTCGTGAGATTTGGGCTTTCCTTCTCTGTGTGCCGGCTGATGACGTCAATTCCCGCTCGACAGATCCCTGGAGTCCTCAGTGGCGTTCGCAGAATCACTAGTGGAGGGCCGTAAGTTATATATTGGGCAGCTCATCTGTGGGGTCCGGAACGTGGGCCGAGGGATCCCAGGTGGTGCACAGGGAATTAGTACTGGGGCTGCCATTTATCAATTTGGGCTATAATGGATTGGTGCTCAGGATCGCTTGACGTCATCAGACAGTGCAAGGAGAAACAAAGCCCAAATCTCGCGACCTCCAAGATCTCGCGAGATTTGGGCTTTCCTTCTCCCTGTGCTGGCAGAGTGATTTAACACCTGTTTAGATTTGTCATCCAAGTCACAAAATGAAAAGTATGCCGTTTTCAATAAACGTTTGCATAAAATAGATAATTTGCATTTAATTTTAATGGTTCATCAGAATGTCGGGCAAAATGGTCGGCCCTCGCACATGTTCACTTCATCAAATCTGGCACTCTTCCAAAAAAGTTTGGACACCCCTGATCTATGGCACAATACACTGTCATTTTTATTTCTTAATAAAACCTATCTCATCTCTCCCTCTTGATATGTGGTCTCCTTAAAAGGTTTTATAAAAGGCTTTGCACAACTTAAAATGAGAACTTTCCAAAAGAAACAGGACACATAAGGGTCTATCTATTAAAAAATAACTGGCTGTGTGAATGTTTTAGCATTCATGCAAAAGTCAAATTCCCATAATGTTTGTAATGTATGTGAAATGTCAGTTTTTATTTGTTGCCTTTCACAGGGCAAATGTAACATTTTCTGATGCTCATTTCTAAGACAATAGCCTTAAGAACATTGGACCAGAAAGGTAATGAACATTCAACTAATAGAAAAAAACACTCCCATAGTGTCAACTGCCTTATAGTGCCACTGTACCTGAATATATTCCTGTCTGCAGCTAGCGGTTGACAGTTGTCTTAATAGCTCCAGTCATTGCAATGTCTTATTTTAACAGATTATTATTACCTGTGTATGGCTTATTTGCATAACTGCTAAAGAGGACATGACCACATTTCCATAAGACTTAATTTCCCGTCCTTCCCAGCCTAGGATTGGTTCTATCATAATCATTTCATTTAGATTTTCACGGGTCCGTCCCCAAAACAGGATAGGCTGAAATTAGAAAGCATAAATTAAATAAAGTCTGTAATTTTGTTTACCTGGAATCTGGAATGTGTACCAACCTTTGCACCAGAGGTCTATAGACAGGAAAGTACAGTACATAGAAAACTTTACAACCTGGAGTTAGATACACCTTTGATGTTCTTACAACCACTGTTTTGAGTAAATTTGTGAAAATGCACAACACATTTCACATGTAAGGGAATATAGGCATAATGCAAAACATTGTTTGAGAAGTTAAAGTCTGCTTTCATGTAATATACAGAGCATCCAGAAAGTATTCACAGCACTTAAATTTTGCCACATTTTGTTATGTTACAGCCTTATTCCAAAATGAATTAAATTAATTTTTTCCTCAACATTCTACAAACAATACCCCATAATGACAACATGAAAGACTTTTGTTTTGAAATCTTTTCAATTTATTAAAAAAAAAAAAAAAAACACATGTGCATAAGTATTCACAGCCTTTGCTCAATACTTTGTTGAAGCACTTTTAGCACCAATTACAGCTTCAAGTCATTTTGAATATGATGCTACAAGCTTGTATGTAACTAACTGATGCTGCGCTACTCAATAAACAGATGAATAAATAAATAAATGTACCCCACACCAAAGTGTAGGGTTAAAAAAACTACTGACAAGAAACGTATATAAAAATGTGACCAAAAAAAATGGGCAAAAATATTCAATCCATATACACAAAAACATAGTGTATATACAGTGCCAGTGATGAACCAAGTGTACTGGTGACCAAATGTAATATATATTGAAAGAATAAAAAGTGCCACAATATAGTGTACAGTCCCAAATAAATCTGTGTATCGTCAGCACAAACCATGAAGCATCCAGTGATCACTGCAATAAATCAAATTCTCCACCAGCTAGTGTGTGCGCTCACCTCCAAACTGCGACCCGCAAGGGGTCATAAGGTTTTAAACGCACTCAATCAATAATATCCCTGTGTGTCCCCCTCAATGGTAATCAGGGCAATCCTCTATGGTGGAGATAATGAGCACTCACAGACGTACCAGCAATAATAGCTCAGATGCCCCTTCATGGATATGGCCAAATTACTCTCCTCTCCAATGGCCCCCACATGAAAAATTTAAATCAGAAGCTTCCCATAGTGTAGTAAGTCAATATTTATTGGTAAAAAAGAAAGCAAAGTGATTACTCACATTTAAAACAGGGTCCACAGACCCATACAGGCAAGAAACCTACAATGCAGAGAGGTGTATAGACTCCCAGGAGCCCTGAGGAAGTCACGTGACTCATGACGCAATGCGTAGGATGGAAGCGTGGTGATGTAGTTTCCGGTATGGATGGCAGCCACCATCTTGGTACTCCTTAAATATATACACCTCTCTGCATTGCAGTGTTTCTTGCCTGTATGGGTCTGTGGACCCTGTTTTAAATAGGAGTAGTCACTTAGCTTTTTTTTTTACCAATACAATAATTGGATGTGGCAGAGGATGTGTCACCTTGGGAAACTTTACATTACAGTTGAAAAGTTTTCTCTTTCAGTGCCTTTGGGACATTGCCTCCAACCGTCAGCTATATCAGACAAAGCACTGAAAGAAGTATTGTACCAAAGGCGCAGATTGGGCATGCTTTGGTAAGCTTTGGTAAGCTTTATAGAAAAGCTGTTTTATTTGCAAGCCCAGCTCTGGCAGCAGTGCCGGGATGGGGAGGCATGATCTGAGGAAGGAGCAAATCCCCAAAACATGTTATCATGGTGACCAACTTGTCTCCTTTGGTTTGACATGGTTTGAGTGCTCTCCAACACTTCGAGTTTGCGTTCGCCAGCCGTCGCTCGAGCGCTCTTCCGCCAGTGTATAACATCACATCCGGTTCCAGGACAAGTGTTTTCCAGGAGACGCACCATCTCAGTGACCCCGGCAGTCATAATCCACACACTTTTCCCACTGTCCTGAGACTCCTGGACGATGTAACCTACTCTTGGGTTCATGTGTCATCCTTCAGCTTCTGGGATTATGTGTTTCTCGTCTCCACTGGCTTGGTGATGTATCAGTCTGGGCACTCTTGCATGTCATGCCTTTAAACTTTACTTTAAAGTGAGTTTTGATTTTATCTGTTTCTGGGCTTGTGGCTCTACTGACTTCCACAGGGCTGGAAGTTGTTTGGTGCTCATGTCTCATTGCTGGAGGGTACAGAAGGTGCAGCTTCCCTAGGTGCAGTGTTTTCATGGATGTGGGGGCATAGCAGGGGCGGACTGACCATTTGGAAACTCGGGCACTGCCCGAGGGCCCGGGGTCAGTAGGGGGCCCCATGAGATGTCCCTGGTACCTTTTTCATAGGCTTTTTTGAGTTTTGGCAAGGACACAGGGACCCCATGATCTCCTATTGCCCGGGGGCCCCATGAGTTGTCAGTCTGCCCCTGGGGCATAGTGAGCTCAGGGTAAAGAGGAGAATCCTGCATAATAACATGGAGGGGGAGGGAATGAGGAGGAAACAGTAGGAGCAGCTTACCCAGGCGCAGTGATTCATGTGTGTGTGTGTAAGCCCCGAAGAAGTCACGTGTTAGCGTGACGTAACGCGTAGGAATAGAGCATGGTGATGTCATTACGTTTGTATGGTAATCGCCATCTTGGGACTCCTTGTATGTACACCTGACTGTGGGTTACACAGTGCATGCCTGCTGGGTCTGTGACCCTTGTTTTTATGTTAGTAGCCCATTGGCTGTTTTTGAATTTTTTAAATAAATATCTAATTACTACACTATGGAAGTTCTATCTTTGACTTCTTTTTGAGCCATTTGAAGACCCCTTAAAGATGTGTTTGATTGTTCCTGTATCCACTTAAAGGGAGAGATCCATCCAACCAGGGATCATCTGGGGATATTGATTGCTCTTTGACTCCTTGAGGGTCGAATTTTTGAGGTGAGCACACACACTAGAAGGTGATAGATATAATTGGCACCATAAATATGAGCACGCAACAAAAAGTGGGAATCTAAAAGTTGAAGAATTTACAAATCTGGATTTTTATATTATATATATTTGTTTGTGCTATAATTATTTTTTTTTCACTTGTTGGGACTAATTTCTTCACTTCTTGGGACTTTTTTTATTTATTTATTTATAACAATTGATATATGTCACGGTTTTATAATTGGTCACTTTGATTTTATATTTGCTTTGGAATGTATTTCACCTTTAATTAAGGTAATAAGGATACTCAAAGGTTTATTAATATTCTTTCACTTTAATATTATGTTTTGACAATATGGTATTTTAGTATTTACAGCGCTACACCATTTGTTCAAAATAATTGTGCCCTGCCTTACGTGTTGTCTTTGGCCAGTTTGCACTATTCACAATCAGCACAATGAGACTAACAGAGGCAGAAAACACACAGCAGGAAGGTCCTTTACCTCACTGTGCACTTCTGGGTCCATGTGAAACCGGATTGGGGGACCCAGAGCTGGGCAGTGACACAGGGACAAAAGCATGATGGCAGCTGGGAGTGGTATGTCATCTGCAGAAGATGACTGAGCACACATTGACTCATGCATAATTAACCAGTAGGGAAGGTGTGTGCAGTTGGCATCTTTATCCTGGACACTGGATGACCCAGCACTACCTGGAACCAACTCACTCACCAGCGACAGCATTCCTAAGGGAGGTAATAAAGTCATACTACTGCTTCATTATGAATCCCTAAAAAAAGGCAGTCACCTTCTCCCACATTGTCACCCCTTATTGGCCGAACTAGCAAGCTTTGCAGATGAATGGCCTATTTAGCGAACCTGTTACTGGCAAAGTGCACCCTGTGACAGGTTCAAGAGACCTGACTAACAGAAGGGCAGAAATACCTTTCCTGGTAAATATGCTGCTGGCAGTCTGTTATCCCTAGTTTTCTCAGTTGAAAAAAACACTCTCTGATCAGATTTTAAGGAATGATGGTAAAACCCAGATAACCAATGTTTAAAAACCACTGCAATGATATAGACAGTCCACATACCATTCAAAAGTTATTACTATCATATTTTAATCAGGTTTTTCACCTTCATACACATATAGACTAATTTTGTAATACATAAAAAAACAGAATGCAAGTAATAGTTGCCTGTAGCACCAATGAGCAAAGCTCATTTGCTGATCTTACAAAATAAGAACTCTTATTGGTTGCTATAGGTTATTTCAGGTCATAAATTATCCCATAATTGATCTAAATTGATCTGACCAATCTTTCATAAATATGGCTGCACCTTACTCAACACAAAAGTGTCATTAGACATCAGACGTCCTCCATTCCAAAAAATGGAATATTAAATATTAGTAATATCATTATTATAGATTTGTTTTTAAAATAGTTATGATTCTCACCTTAGATACAAACTGTGTATGTACTTTATGAGGGTCCAATTTTCCAGGAGTTAGAAGCTGCAGTCACAGACAAGAAACAGAATTAGTCATTGCCACATACCAGTACATGACATACATTTTAATTGTATTTTTTATCATATATATTACTCTTTCAACATTATATTTTTCAAAAATCATACAGTATATATCATACTCTCTCAATATTATAGTGCCATTTCTTACATGTTAACTGTTCCTAGTATAATGTGAATTTCTACAGGCAGGTCTATGACTGATGCAGCAAATCTCTAAAAAGTGAAATTCAACCAGTAGTAAAGTTATATTTAAAAAAAAGTCCAGTCTGCCTGCAAGGTAATATCATAATATGCTAGTATTCATAGCATACTAACGCATTATGAAAGACTTACCTTGCAACTAAGCCCTCCAGAATCTCGCCTGCCACACCAGTACAATTGCCTGATGGAGAATAAACAATTGAGACACTTTTTGAGAGGGAGAAAGAGAAATTACTGGAACAGACTCCAGGGAAGCATCCCAGACATCTCCAGCAAACTCTCCAACATCCCTGGACCATTGTGTCCTACCCCGGATGTCACAAGTTAGCCTCTTGTTTGTTTATTCTTACTTCCTTGCTGTTCCTGATTCCTTTCACATGTGTGGTTTGTCTGTGCTCACCTATGGGTATAGTCTGCTATCCTCTGGGTTTTATTTCCTTCCCTTCCATCACTTCCTGGCCCGCCTCCTAGTCTATATAAGACATGCTCAGTCTAGCCCACTTTGCCTGAGCAACTTCCTAGTTGTTGGAGCTCCTGTGTGTTACTACTGCCTGAATCCTACATTGACTACTTATGTACCGACCCCGGCTTCGTTCTCTGACCTTGCTTGTTTTCCGCCTGTCCTGACCTCGGCTAGCCTATCGGATTCCGTTTGTCTCCTCCCATTCTACTCTGCTCCCAAGAGTGGTCTCCTCAACCGCAGCTGGGCGTACCTGGGGGCCGTGACCTGGCCCCAGCTTGCTGCAAGTCCATCCCCACCATCAGGGGCTCTGGTGAAGAAGCAGGATGGGGCTTAGACTCTGCGCCCTGGGGAACCCCAAGTTAAATATCAACAAGAGCTCACTACCACAGGTGCTGACACCAGAGACTAGCATGATCCTGTACTATCGTCAACTTATGTGTAAGTGCAAATTACGTTTGCAGTTGTGAAAAGGACTTTAGGGGTACCCCCAAATACAGCTGAGATAAAAATTTCAAGCCTCAATCCCTCCAGTCTTGAAAACCCTCCAGTTTAGCCAGTTCTATATATTGCGGATTGTTCCACAAAGGGATACAGGAGAGAAATCCAGTAATATGAAAGGACGCCTTCACCTCACTCCAGACGTGCCTCAAAAAGTCAGTTTGAGCCGTGGATGGAAGGACCGGCAGAGGCATATCAAGATGAGAGAGAGTCAAAATGGTGGAATCAGGAAGGGAAATCAAACTTATAATGGGATCGGTATTATCAGATGAATCCCAACCAACCAGTTGCTGCCATTGGACCGCCATGAAATATAGTCTAAGCTCAGGGACTGCCAGCCCCCCCTGATCCCATGCCATATTGCAACGTGGACAAATTTATCCTAGCTGTCTGTTTTTTTCCAAATGATATTGCTAAACTGGGTCTCTATACGATGAAACCATTTCTTAGAAATCCATATGGGAGAATTGTGGAAAAAATATAAAGAAGTTGCGGGGCCCAAATCATTTTAATTCAATTGACTCTACCCACCACCAACAGAGGGAGCTTGCACCAGAAGTCTATATCTCAATTATTTTGGAACTAATTAAGGAATATGGTAGTTGAAGGGGGTAAGGGAATGTGGGATTGTGGTTCTGAAGTGTTTTTGTCCACTTTTGATGTTTTATTACACTTTTAAGACAATGCAGTATGGTACTGTGAAAAAAAAAGAAATTCACAAACTATGCCATTAATCTTTTGTGCCACTGACCAATTTGTATGAAGTTGAGGGCTTTCACTTCTTTTCTTTAACAGGAAACCTTCTTATAGCTTGTAGCCTTTTTATTTAATTGAAATGAATCAACATGGGGTGTTGCTGCAGTATTTAAGCCAAAACATGTGGTACCCGAATATGGTGTTGCTCATGTTGTCTGTCAAAATCGTAATTTTCTGCAACACCACGTACAGTTTAAAGTGGTTCTGAAGTCTAAACATTTTTTACATTAATGTATTCCTTGCATAAAGGTAAAAAAAAGTTTAGGCATAGGTATTGACCCCTCACCCCCCCCTTATACTTATTTGAGCTCTCATTCAATCCAGCGCTGTGCATGTCTGCAGCTCTTCTCTCCCCTTACTTCTTAGTCCCACAGGCTTTGCTGAGGAATCGGGAGCGGCTTCCCATTGGGGATACTTGGCGGAGGGGAGAAGCCAAGAGTGGACCTAAGAAAAGGATGTTCGGAGCCGCTCCCTGCAATTCTATTGCACAGAGCAGGTAAGTATACACATGTTCATTATATTTTTTATGTTTCTTTTGGAACCACTTTAAAAGCATCTTAAAATTATTTAATTTAAAGGATTGATTTTTCCATGCTCTCTTTTAAGCCACATTAAGATTATCCCGTCCCCACTGTACATTATTTTAAAAAAAATGTTGTGTTAAAGGATTCATGGCAGTGCCCTGCTCCCCATGCCCTGTTATTGACAATAACTTGTCTATTAGCCCAAATAATTGCCGTAATTTAACAAGGTTCCCCCCACTCCCACCCCCATAGCGTTCTAGCAGGTTTGCCTGACTTCAAATCAGATTTTTCTAAGCTTGGAAACCAAACCCAGGCAGATTTGCACATCAATCATGTGTATCTTTATATCACGATACCTTGCCATTAAAAGCAATTCATAGACTAGCTTGGATTGAAAGACAGATTACAGGCAGGTTCATGTTCTGAGGTTTATACATATCCATACGTTTATTAATATCTTACTCTGCAATCAAGCTGTAAAGTCAAATAACTGATGCCTGTCAGACATGGGAATAACCTTGTTTCAATTACTAAAAATGATGTTAATAATTGATATATCTATCATTCAGCGCTTGCTTTCTAGATATTGCATCCTAGTCATTAGCTATATAAGCCAGCAGTTCTCTTTATGCCTTTTAACAGATAAAAAAGATCTTTTGATGTGATGATGTGCACACACATTAGATTTATTTTTCATCAGCCCGAGCTACAAGAGTTGTCAATCTCTAAATTTAAGTAACACTAAACTCTGGTTTTAAAAAAATCTATTTAACCCCAAAATACCTTCTCTTGCTCTCAGCCTGTCTCTAAATTACTTTTTCTTGCTACTGTGATTCAATTCCTGATGGGGAGTGGCTATGTATGTTCAGTGGCATCCCTAGGCAGGTACGGGCCGCACCGGGTGACACCTATTGCATGGGGTGACACTGGACCCGCTCCACGAAAAGGTAAGTTTTAAAGCAAGCCGATGATCCCCGCAGGATGGATTGGATCTGCCGATTGAGCATAATGGATTGGAGTCCGATCCATTATGCTCCCCAGTCCGCAGATCCGATCCATCTTGCAGGGATCGTCGGCTTGCAAACTTTACATCTTTACCCGAGGACCTATGTTGCCCATGACTGGCAGCTTTTGACTACTTGTTTCTGTTTTTATGACCTTTTTGGCTTTTCAGTATGCATTTGTATTTTTATAATAAATTTCTTACTATCACAGTAATGCACAAGGAGAGTGCGCCCTGTTTTGTTCTTTTCTGCTAGTATCAAGATTCTCCGATCTATCAAGGGTGGCACCTCAGCAAGTGCTGGATTACATAGTTCTGAGTGCGGCAAGAAAGATTTGAGCTCTGGTTTCTGGTTACTGTTGGTGTGTAAACTTGTGTTAATGTGTCTAAACGCGTGTTAACACTAGGTGCATTTAGCGCTTGAGTGTTAATTCATTTCAATTCCCTAAATAATTTACTCTGGCCAATTAAATGAATTAATACACAAGGGATTGATGGGCCTAAACGTACCCAAATCTGCTACACACGTTTAAAAGCGTCAAGCATATTTTCTACCAAAACAACTCAGAAGGAAAGGCGTCTAGGACATATAGCAAAAATATCCAGTGGGCATGAGGCCTAAAAATCATCAGCCACTATCTGATGCTCAAAATACTTGTTTCAGTCCCCTGAGACAGAAACCACTGAAGGCAAGGATCAGCATGACAGCTGGAGAACCAACATGAAGAGGAGAGGTCAGCAATGGAAGCCCCAAAATTCCTCACTAGTTGATTAGCCACTTGCCAAACGCCCGCCTGCATTTTACTGCAGGCGGACGGCTCACACAGGCACAGTCACATACCCGTATGTTGGCCGTGTCTCCCGAGTCCAGGGTGAGCATGTGCAAGCTCCCTCTGGCCAACTTCCACTGTGATTGGACACAGCAGCATTTTGTAAACAGGTTTCAGCCAATGATTAATGGCTGAGACCTGCTGATCGCCTGTATCCAATCACAGCCTGGAGCCCTGTGTTGACAAAAACATAGGGCTCTGTACAAAGGGAACAATCTGTTTGTTTCTTGCAGATGGAACAAACAGATAGTAAAAAGCAAAAAAACATACAAAACAGCGCAAATAGACAACTCAAAAAATATAAATAATACAAAAAAATCATACAGAGAAAAATATATAATTATTAAATAGTCCCACTCTAAAAATTAGAATATAGTGAGTAGAATGAAATTGATAGTCCTTATTCTAAGACCCTTGACCAGTGTTCACACCCGTTTGTACTCAAATCACATACCGCACTCACCAGATATTGGTAAAAAAAAATGGGCTCAGGAATCCTAGACCCCCTCAACTCAGCCTCCAATCACCAGGTCAAGATGGAAATCCCCAAATACAGGTAAAGATGTGTGCCTCAGAACTCCAAGTTTAAATCAGCCTCTAACCTCCAGGACCACCAGAGATCACAGGAGAGGAAATAAGAATTTGGCAGCAAGTAAGAATAGCCAAGAGGTTCAAGGTTCTAGTTCAAGCAGAAAGTCAGCAAAGAAGAGTTTGATGTTGAAGCAAGAAAGCTCCTCACACAAGAAACTGTCCACTCCAATAATGATTTCCTCTTGGCTATTCTTACTCGCTGCCAAATTCTTATTTCCTCTCCTGTGATCTCTGGTGGTCCTGGAGGTTGGAGGCTGTTTTACACTACAGTTTGGAGTTCTGAGGCATATATCTTTACCTGCATTTGGGGATTTCCATTTTGACCTGGTGATTGGAGGCTGAGTTGAGGGGGTCTAGGATTCCTGAGCCCATACATTTTTTTTACAAATATCTGGTGAGTGCGGTATGTGATTTGAGCTCAAACAGGTGTGAACACTGGTCAAGGGTCTTGGAATAAGGACTTTCAATTTCATTCTACTCACCATATTCTATTTTTTTGGAGTGGGACTATTTAATAATTATATATTTTTCTCTGTATGATTTTTTGTATTATTTATATTTTTTGAGTTGTTTATTTATTTGCGCTGTTTTTTTATTTATTTTTTGTTATTTTATTAGTGTTGTCACTAAGGAGCAGCAGCATTTATTTGGGAATTATTTCATAAATATTTTTTTGGCACTGGTGATTTTTTGTATATAAAATAGTAAAAAGCAGCACATATTACACACATTAACACTTAGGCACACACTTAACCCCTTGATTACCCAGAAATGTTAACCCCTGTGATCTCGGGATGCACATGCCTGCGAGACCCCGAAATGTCGCACTTGCTGTAACTATGTGATTGCTTATTAAAGCTTTGGACCCATAACTGCAGATCGTCAGTGTGCTGGTGACGTTCTCTAATCTGAGTAGTTTCAGTTCCAGCCGTTGGTCGCTTCAGCACCCATTTACTCATACAGCTAATTTTTTTGGAAAATGCAGGAACATGTGCGTTGGGATTGTGTTATTGGGACGCAGTCCAGGGCTCAGAATTATCAGGACAATGCACATAGAAGAGGCACTTTCCTAGCAAATACGTCGCTGTACTACATCTATGTGCATTGTCCTGGTGATGCTGTGTCCTGGACTGCGCTGGCATCTATGTTGATGTGGCAAAAGCTGTCAAAACGCCAAAACATTTTTTCGGATCTGCTCTATATTTAAGTTCTAATAAAATGAGTGTATTTGCTAAGACAGTCTTCTGGAAAATGAAAAACGAAGTGATTTATGAAGGTTAAACTTTAGACAGCTTAGATAAATATTTGTAAACGTTTTTGTTTACTTTTGTTGTGGCCAATAAAAGTTGCAAGATGAAGAAAGTGCTGCTACTTTTCTTCCCCTCTATTACTAAATGCAAAGATACTCACTGTCAGGGGTGGACTGACCATTTGGAAACTCGGGCACTGCCCGAGGGCCCGGGGTCAGTAGGGGGCCCCATGAGATGCCCCTGGTACCTATTTCATAGGCTTTTTGAGTTTGGGCAAGGACACAGGGGCCCCATGATCCCCTATTGCCCGGGGGCCCCATGAGTTGTCAGTCCGCCCCTGCTCACAGTACTGAACTTTATATAAATATACAGTTGAATTGTACATAATGTCTTTATTTAATTTAACCAGGATTAAAAGATAGCATTTTTAAGTATTTTTCTTTATCAGGTAAATATTAAATATTGTGCTAAAATACGTAGTATTGTCAATCATATTGCCAACCAGCAGATGGAGTGCTTGCACCCTTTTTACAAATTTTTACTAATTCAGTAGTTCAAACTGTAATTTTCATACACAATTCAGGGAATTCAGAAAAATAACACATCTCATCTCCTTTCGTAAGGAGGTTTCAATTAGAGATAAGCTATGCCTAGAAATAAATATCTTTTACTATGCTCCCTTTTTAGAAAACCCCAGTGTTCTGAGAATTCTAGCTCAAGGTTACATCTGTTTAGTTGCAAAATAAATATATTAAAATAATAAATATTTTATGTAAAACATCAGTTTAAATTATAAAACTCAGATGCAGACATTAGCTTAGTTATTGAGTTGTTTGGGAATTGGTGCCTGAGGATGCTGGGACATACAGTTCTCCAATAATTTGACAGTCTGTTGGTGACTACAGACATACAGTATGGGAACTAAAATACTAATTAAAGTTAGCAGAACTAAAAGGACTTGAAGTTTCAATTCCTGTGATGTTGGGAATGGTGTAGTGACAAGGAGGAGGGTAGGTATGCCGACAGGTGAGCACTTTTCTTCTTTGGATTTCCATTGCCGAGCCCACAGAAACAGTAAGATGCAGCTGGTCTACATTAGGGGCTTAGGTGCTTCTAGTTTTGGATAAAGGGATAACACAAAAATGCGTCCAAAGCGTTTCTAAAGGTTGAATGCCAGAAGAGATAATCAGACAATAAGAGAGGTCAATCCCTGTGTGAAACCATTCGAAATGAAATGACAAAGACAGACTGGACAGAGACTAAATTGGGTCAAAAGTGGGTGGCAAGGCTTCACTATTAGGGGAAACATCTGATGGTGTCTGGTCTTCATCAGAACTCATGATGGTGGAGGTAAAATTGTGCTCCTTGCACTCTGATGCAGCAACTCACTTGTGACACAAAAGGGACCAATATTACGGCTATCTACTGTAGATTTGATTTTTCATTTCCTATGAAAGGATATTGAGGATTAGTTAAAGGACAACTAGGGAGGATGGTTTGTGCTTTTTTAAAGGTGAAGTTTTAATTGTAGTTTTTTGCCCTAACCATATAATATAAAGAAAGAAAATATGCGCAAAGCTGCATTAAATGCCTTTAAAAATCTTATATGCCTCAACCTGTCCCTAGTAAAGTAGATTTAGACACCGCATCCTTGTATTAGAAGGCACATAAAAGTATAAAGTTGGATTTTTAAGGTCTAAACCCATTTCTGTACATTCCAACTTTTTTTTTTTCTTTAGAAAACTAATGGGGCAGCACAGTGGCTAAATGATTAGCACATCCTCCTGGCAGTACTAGGGTCACTGGTTCAAATCCCAACCACAGCACCATCTGCCTGGAGTTTGCCATGGGTTTCCTTTGGGTACCCCAGCTCCCCACACTCCAAAGACATGCTGGAAGGTTAATTGGATCCTGTCTAAATTGGCCCTAGTATGTGTATGTATGAATGTAGGTTAGGGACCTTAGATTGTACGCCCCTTGAGGGTTAGGGACTGATGTGAATGTACAATATATATGTGAAGTGATTCGTAAACTGATGGCGCTATATAAGAACCTTAAATAAATACTCATCTTTTTGACAATCATGTAAAAATATTGTTGCATAAAATACACAACACAAAAAATGTTATCAATGGTTGCTATCATGTGAACAACTGTATACATTTCCTATACAATTGCCTTTTACCATTTACAGCTCAATGTCAACACTCTTCGTGAGGTCAGTAGATTTTATCTCACAGAATGAGTGAAAGTTTTAGTTGCAAGGTGGATTTAATGTTACATGTTTCACAGACACTGTCTACTTCTGCCATATAACAATATAAAAGTGTGAGAAATGCAGTGCCATATAAGGCCAGGAGCAATCCCCAATGGGGGACTTAAGGGGTTAAAACAGAAGCTAGTGTATAATAGCCCTACAGGCAGATGGTGGAGTTTTCTCCAAATAATCACTACAACCTTACAGGTAAGTCCATTGGATTCACTAATAGAGTATATACAATGAGTGATTGTTATTACAGGCGTGACACTAATATGTGTAGTTAGACAGGCTCAAAGAGTGTAAGCTGGATCAGTCACAAAATATTAGTGTCAAATGTACACTCTGGAAAAATATATAGGAATGCGCTAAATAGTTAAATATAACAACAAAATAAAGTGTCCATAATTAAATATCTGAAAGTCCAAACACCATAAATATATCAAAAAGTCATCTTGTGAAAATCATAACACCGTGATCAATCCACCACCGAATAAATTGGATAAACTCACCAGAGCTAAATGCTGATCAGGTTATAGACCAGCACAAGCGCTTTTGCTCTGGGAGCGATGAATAAAGTGGTATCCAGACTATAGATGCAATGCTCTGCAGTGGTAATCACATTTCCGGGTACTAAGCAGCAATACTCCGCAATGGTGGACAATATCTCAATGTAAGGAGCAATACTCTGCAGCCAATCCTCGCAGGATGAGCCTTTTCATATACCAACGTATCTCCATAAACATAGGGACCACACTCAGGGACAAAGGAAAAGAAATGATGGTGCAGCATGTTTAAAACAAGATAACATTTAATAAAACCTCATAGCACTCACAAGTAAGGTGTCCAGACCGACACCAGCATAAACAGCGTTACACAGCACTGGTAATGGACGAGCCCTGCTCACTGCTGATCACCGCCGACAGTCACAGGGAACGTCCTGACGTCAACATCAAGTAAGCCACACCCTACGCGTTTCGTCACTACGACGTCATCACGGAGAACGTCGTGGTGACGAAACGCGTAGGGCTTCATATATGGTCAAAAGTGTGGCGCTTTTCTAAGATTATTTTAAATGTACACTCTGGCCACTTTATTAGGTCACCTTGCTAGTACCTGGTTGGACCCCCTTTTGCCTTTAGAATTGTCTTAATTCTTTGTGACATAGATTCAACAAGGTGTTGGAACCATATTGATATTTTGGTCCATATTGACATGATAGCATCACGCAGTTGTTGCAGATTTGGAGGCTGCACATCCATGAGGTGAATCTCCCGTTCCACCACATCCCAAAGGTGATCTATTGGATGGATATCTGGTGACTGTGGAGGACACAGGAGTACAGTGAGCTCATTGCCATGTTCAAGAAACCAGTTTGGGATGATTTGAGCTTTGTGACATGGTGCATTATCCTGCTGGAAGGAGCCATCAGAAGATGGGTACACTGTAGTCATTAAGGGATGGACATGGTCACCAACAATACTCAGGTAGTCCCTGCCATTTCAACTGGTACTTAGGGGCGCAAAGTGTGCCATGAAAATATCCCCCACACTATTACATCACCACCACCAACCTAAACCATTGTTACAAGGCAGGATGGATCCATGCTATCATGTTTATGCCAAATTCTGATCCTACCATCTGAATGTTTTAGCTGAAATCAAGACTTATCAGACCAGGCAACGTTTTTCCAATCTTCTATCTTCCAATTTTGGTGAGCCTGTGCAAATTGTAGCCTCCGTTTCCTGTTCTTAGATGACAGGGGTGGTACCCGGTGTGGTCTTCTGCTGCTGTAGCCCATCTACTTCAAGGTTCTACGTGTTGTGCATTTAGAGATGGTATTCTGCATACCTTGGTTGTAACGAGTGGTTATTTGAGTTACTGTTGCCTTTCTATCATCTCAAACCAGTCTGCCCATTCTCCTCTGACCTCTGACATCAACAAGGCATTTTCATTCACACAACTGCTGCTCACTGGATATTTTCTCCCTTTTTTGGGCCGTTCTCTGTAAACCCTAGGGAAGGTTGTGCATGAAAATCCCAGTAGATCAACAGTTTTTGAAACCTTGCTACGTTCAAGGTCACTTAAATTCCCTTTCTTCCCCATTCTGATGCTCGGTTTGAAGTTCAGCAAGTCGTCTTCACCACCTCCAGATGCCTAAATGCATTGAGTTGCTGCCATGTGATTGGCTGATTAGCAATTTGTGCTACCAAGCACTTAAAGAGGTTTACCAAATAATGAGGCCGGTGAGTGTATGTGGTTAGTCAACCATAGAAGTGTGCCACCTGGATTGGCCACAGGAGGTCAGTTTTTTTATGTAGTGTCCTGGACGGGTCCCAATGACCACGAGCCAGAGGTGTTGGGTGGGCTAGGCTTTAACTCCCAAGCCAACACTTGTTGATATGTACAGAAACGAGGAATACTTAAAAATCACATTTACTTACAGGAAACTGTGCTGCCTCTTTGCCCCTAGCTGATTATTCTTACTTCTTGACTGCAGAATTTTTGGCATGGTAGCACCGCTTTTCTCCCCCTCTCCGTCACCTAAACAGCATAAGGATTAGGAAGAAGAGACTGCACCCTGGTTTAGGTAACACTTCCCACTCTGCTTCAGTCTCACCTCTGGATTAACAGAACTTCCAGTAGAGGATCAGGAGACAGGAGACTTCAAGACAAAGTGGTAAGTCACAACTGAAATGTCTGTGACTTCCCACGGGCTGCTCTGCCTCAAAAATTATTAGAATAATATGTATTTTATATACAAATGATAGGCATGGGAAAACAGATGTAGCAACCTCTTCTGGTTAGGCTGCTATGTAAATTTTGTTTTTGGCTCCATTGTAGTGAATGGAGCAGTGATTGATTGTGATTAATTGTGTTGGTCTATTCAGGGTTTCCTAACCTGAGCATCTGATTACTCTCACCTGCCACTGAAAGACGTTTCTAGAGCATAAGGCTGGGAGATTCCAGTGATCAACTGAATATTTATCATGCCCCAGCCAATCCCTGGAGGGAGGCGCCCAGAAGGTGGCTGGGAAGGCGATAAATGTGCAGGAGGCCTGAAAAGAGTGTTCTTTCCCTCAAGGAATGGTTGCTGCTGCTGCTGCCTCTGGAGGCCACTCCACTAAGTCAAGAAGCTGCAGTCTGTGCCTTAGCAGCTGCTTGGCTGAGGGCCTAGGAAGATTGTCTGAGGATTACATTTCCTGGAGGGCACTGCACTGACATTCTGGGTCTGGAGAAGGATCTAGTTAATCTGCCTCACTTAGAATCTACCTGTGGATGCTGGGTGACAAACAACTCCTGGGATACTGTGAGCAAAGACCTTGCTTGTGACTATTAGTTGTGCAAGTGCCAGAAGATGAATAAGTGCCAGAAGTGGTTTTATGGACTACTGCTGTAGGGTCCTAGAAATAATGGACAACCCCTGTTAATTCTAGAAAAGCTGCTTTTGGAAGATTTGAGAGAAGTTTGTCCTCCTATTGTTACTTCTGATCTGTTTGGAGTGTCCTATGACCCTCATCCCCTCTCCTGCTGAAGTTCAGCAATAAATATTAAAAAGTCATCCCCTAGACTGAGCTTGAATTATCGGTGGCTGTGGGACTGAGCTTGTGTGACTGACATCCTTTGTACTATTGTGGGAGACCTAGGTACATTCTCAGCGGCCCCTTCAGGGGTAAGTGCTACATAAATGAACAGAATTAAGGATTGTCCTATTTCTAAATTGTCTTTCTTTGCATTTACTATACAATATATAAAACTGCTAATGGCTAATAACTTGTCCCTGTTGGTTAAAAGCATTTTTCAAGACTTCATCATAGATTTATTGGCATTGTAAGCATCTTTCTAGGGACAGAACAAATAGGTTGATATATTTCAGTTTGCCATACAAAATATTGCCTCACATCCCTATTTGGATGTGTTTATAGGCTTGAATAATAGATAATAATAAATGCATTTAGTTTAAAGTCGCTTTCAAAACATGGGAGACATTTAGTAATTTATAGGTTATTGTAATGTGCGGGCAAAAGTGATGTGAATTTTCAGAGGTTAAAAGAGTTTTTCCTTGCTCATAAATTTGGGAGGTATAGAAAAGGTTGCCTTCCTGCAAAGGTCTGCAGGGCAGGAAACAGTGTCTCTCAATCTGGAATGCACTCCAGAACAATCTCTCTAATCTAGCAAGATGTGCAATAAACAGTACAACCGTGACATGTGAATAGTGACATCAACAGGATGGTTCAGAAGCATGTGCATTGGTATACCTGTACACTGAACACCATTCTGGTGTCTGAAGGGGCCCCACTAAAAGATTTGTTATGGACCCTTTGAATTTTAATTATTCTCCTTTGAACAAACAATGATTTAAAATAAATTCTCTTGGTTTGTCATCTACAGTGAGTGAAGGATGATACAAAGAAAGTAACTGAGAATCATACATGTGTGACGTGGCTGTTTTAAATATCATCACAAAGAAGATTTAACCTCCCTAGCGGTCTGATTATGTCCATATTTCTGTGCTCAAAGCGGTACATTTTTTTGCATGGAAATATGTATTTTTTTTATTGTAGGCCTGTAATTTTTAGGAAGAACTCACTGAAATCTGTCAGAACAAGAGTCTAGTAAACATGATAAAATGTGAAACACAAAATCATAAAGTATAATTTAATAAGTAATCATAAAAAATAATAACATAATAATACATTTAATTCAATAATATAATCAAACCAAAAACACTGAAATTTGAAATATAGCGCCAAGTTCGCACATCACTGAGCAAAGTCGCAAATTCGTTTTCAGTGTCTGATGACGAATTTCCCCACGAATCATTATCACTCAATTCTGCAAGTGGTTCTGATTTACTATCGCTGTTCTCTAGCTGGTCTAAAACCGATTTTTACCTAAAGGGACACTTTTTGGACGTTTCTCAGTTTCCAGGCAGAAAGAACAGTAAAAATGCAGGCAGGGCACAGGACAAACCACTCGGGACAAAATGTATGTGAAATGGTTTGATACAGTAATGTTTTACTATGTGATTTTAGTGTATTTAGTGAATGTCACTTTTTGTCATTTTCAAATTTCCCACCAGTTCCATCCCCCGTACGTCCTGACGCTCGCAGGGAACGGAACCCAGATTACAGGTGCCGGCATCCGCCAGATTACATTGCCGGGGACACTGCAGGAGGGACATCGCGGGAGCGCAGGACAAGTTAAGTGAAGAACGGATGCCGGAGCAACGCCGCATGGTAAGCCCGAGTGTAGCTTGGGGTTACCGCTTTTGGTACTGAAACTTTACCCTGAGCTACACTCGGGAATACCGCCAGGAAGGTTAAAGCTGAACTCCAGCATAAGCAAATATAGTCTGAATACAACAGATGTGTATTCTTCTATTCTTCCTTGAATCTTGGTGTGCTGTGAGTTTTGAGTATTTCTTCCAGATCTGTGCAGTAATCCAGTGTAAAATATTATCACTCTACAGGAGCTTCCTGTAATAAAGACTGGTCACTGCTGCTCTCTCACTTTGTACTGAGTGACTGGTCTTGTATCCGCCCCCTCCTGTAGTTTTCTGCAGGCAGCCTGTAGTGAGTGGAGGTTTTGGGCCCCTCCCACAGCTCTGCTGTCTGCATAGGCTATGTGTCTGGGTTTGCAAGGGGATTTGGTGCTAAAAAAAAGTGGATTTATATCTGTTTTGGCTATTAAGGAATATATTTAAAGTGAAAGTTTTTGTACCTGGAGCTCATCTTTAAAGATAAACATCTCTGATGGCAAACTTATGTATTACTTAGCAAACATTCATTTGTGGCAACAAGCATTCCTCAAAACATTTAAATATGACATTAATGAACAAAATGGTGGAGGTGAACCAAATTGTAGTGGCTGCAATTTTTTTTCTGTCATTTTGATGTATTAAAAAAGCTAATTATAGATGGGTAATAAAACAGAACATGAGACGATCTTGTGCAGAGGAAAAAATTACGTTAGCCATCTCATTGTAGATCGTACCTTTTGTGTCAAAGGCATTCTCAGCTTTCTAATTCTTTATTAGGTGTCCATTTGTGTCCTCAATCAAAGACAGACAAATAGTATCAGAATGTAAAAGAAAAACAAAAACAAAAAGAGGGCGCACCGGCCTAGTGCATTATCTTAAAATATATTTATTGAAAGAATAAAAAAGTAGGTATTTTACTCACAATGGACATATTGAGTATAATACCTACTTTTTTAATTCTTTCAATAAATATTTTTTACGATAATGCACTAGGCCGGTGCGCTTTTTGTTTTTCTCTTGCATTCAGTGACTTTGGACTACCCCGGTCCGTTGAGGGCAGCAAGGAGTGCATATTCCAGGACATTTGCATTGTCATCCTAGCCACTGCTGAGTCCATCCCCAGCGCAGGAGTAAAGTATTTGCTGTGTTTGAAATAGTATCAGAAGACAGTGTGAAAGGTGGTGATATATAGCAGGATGGTGATATAGTAGAGGATGGTGCAGTGGAATGGGATTGTGGTGGAGGCAGACAGCTGGATCAGTTAACTGTAGATGGAGGAAGGAGGCAACAGAATATAATTGTAGTAAAAAAGAAAACCGTGGATGGAATTGTAGTAAAGAAGAAGTAAACAGTAGGATTAGATTGTGATGGAAGAGGAGAAAGTGGTATCAGATCATTGTGGAGGTATCAGCAGGATTGGATTGGAAGTGGTATTGGTATCAGATTAGAGAAATTTCAGAACTGCACCACAGAAATGTCCATCCCTGGAGGACGTCGGTTGATGAAACTCATAGGAAGGGGCTTTAAACATGACATCACCAGGCACGCCAAGTCCATACTTGTGGTCAGAGGATGTGGCCAGAGACAGTCTTTTTTTTTTTTTTTTTATAAATGTTTATTAATTTATCAATCCAAATCCAAATCACATTCACATTTCTATTAAAAAGACATTCAAACAATATCTTCCTATTTGCATAAATTATTTTAAATCCCTCCCCTCCACCCTCCCTCCCCCCCCCCTCTCCTCAGCCTCCCACCCTCTTCCCATCCCACCTCCCTCTCCCACTCTGCGTTTTCTCTCCTCTCCTCTACACCCTACATTTCTATTATTTCTAAATCCATTTCCATTTCAGGGGGTATTATATCTTCATGTATTTCACTTTTCCTCTATACTCTTCCCATTTTTTCCACTTTGTATTATACGTCTCCATCTTATCTATATGCATGTAGTACAGTCTTTCTGTCCCACAGATCTGATTCATTCTGCCCATCCAATCCTCCTCTGTTGGCACCTCTTTTTTTTTCCAAAACCTAGGTATCAAACTCTTCGCTGCATTCAAATAATGCCATATCCCCAAGACCTTATATAATTTGACTGAAAGCATTGTGATATGGAGAAGACATAACTCTG
Organism: Staurois parvus; assembly: GCF_062004578.1. NCBI lineage: Eukaryota > Metazoa > Chordata > Amphibia > Anura > Ranidae > Staurois > Staurois parvus. The sequence continues at coordinate 395,031 of NW_028317853.1, forward strand.
GGTCTAATCCAATATTAATTTTAGTGATTTTCCTTACTAAATAAACTATTTTCCGCCAAAACACCTGTATTCTTGGACATTCCCAAGAGACAGTCTTTATCAGTATCAGCTGTGGCACTGTTTTATGTAAGGGTTTGGTGTACATTTAAAAAAATAAAGCTATTAAAGTCTTACACTGTGAGAGTTTTTTCCTCCTTCAGATGAAGTCTATATAATTGGATGGTTACTGGGGGGAAGTGCCAGCCTATGACAGTTCTGTGAGATCCACTGAACCTGAATGAGCTGTTATTCCTGCAATCTATAACCATATGCACTATTGCTGGGTTTTTCTTATATTAACAGCCAAAAAAAAAGCCAAAGAGTGATTTAGCAGATGTGTTGGAGGAAGTTTCTTTCTTCATGCACAGTACACTTTATTGTATAGAAGAAACACATTTGCATATTTATCATTTGGGACTTTGTTTTCATTTTATTTATCTAGTTTTTGGAAGCATGAGACACTTTTTTGAGTGAGAATGCACTTTAAGAATCTTTGCAGTATATTTTACTTACTCACTTTATGCCTCATGAATTTATATTGATGCATTTTATGAAATGATTTCATATGAGGTGATAGCGCTGTCTTATTAATAATTATATTAAGTGTATCAGATTCAAGGAAGTGAGAAAAAGAAAGAATGGAATTGTGGTGGGGGAGGGGAGGGAGGCAGAAGGATCAATTAATGGTAAATAGAGAAAAGAGGCAGCTAGATGGAATTGTGTTAAAGCGGAGCTCCACCCAAAAAGGGAAGTTCTGCTTTAAGTCTTTGTCCCCTGCTCCCCATTAAGGATTGGCACCTTTGGGGAGTGGGTACTCGATTGGAAGCGGATGTTGTCCTCCCCCCTCCCTCCCTCCCCGTAGTCTTCTGGGACACGTGACAGGTCCCAGAAGACTACGGGGCCCATTCACAAAGCGCAGCACTTCTCACGCATGTGCAGTGGGCACCTGACTGTAAAGCCGCAAGCTATCACAGCCAGGTGCCCACACTGAAGATGCCGGCATCAGAGAGAGAAGATGGCTGGTGAAACCAGCGGTAGTGAGGACACTGCTGGACCGAGGGACAGGTAAGTGACTGTATTTTAAGAGTCAGCACCTACAGTTTTTGTAGTTGCTGTCTTTTATTTTTTTTTTTTCAGGTGGAACTCTGCTTTAAGGAAGGAAGAGGCAGCGGGATCAGATAGTGATGGAAGTGAAGGCAGTGATATTAGACCATGGTGAAGGTAAGTGGTATTAGACCATGGTGAAGGTAGGAGGTAGTGATATCAGATTGAGTGTGGATTCACACATGTGCGATGCAAATTGAAGCTCCGTTTTCATAGCTAATTGACTAAGTTGTTGTTCAGCGTGTCATGTCACGTTTACATCAGGATCAGGTCAGGATTTTATCCTGTTTACAAATGTCATGTGCTATTCAGAAGCATTTCAATAGAAGTCAATGACCTGAATTCATACCTGAGCTGGACTGCAGTGCTCAGAAAACTGACAGGATATTTTTCAATTCGCACTGAATCCGCATTCCAGCTGTATTGAACAAATGTGAAAGGCACAATAAAAAGCAATGTTCTCGCACATGTCTCGTAAATTGAATGTGGTTCAAAACTCATCCAATTTGCATATGTGTGGCGGAAATGAGGCGTTTTAATGGAATTGTGGTGGAGAGGAAAGAGAGACAGCAAAATTAGTTACTGGTAAATGGAAAAAGGAAGCTACTGGATGGAATTACAGTAAAGAAGGAAGATGCAGCAGAATCAGATTATGATGGAATGGGAGGCAGCACTCTCAATCAGTGTGAAGGTAAGTGGTATTGGATTAGAAGAGGAGAAAGTGGTATCAGACAGAAGGTGGTGGGGTAGCAGACTTATTGGGAATGGATCATGGTCAAGGAGGAGGCAGTGAGGTAAGATTCTGATAGGAGAAGAAGCAGCTGAGCAGATTATAATGGAGCAGAAACCAGTGGGATCAGGTCATGGTAGAAGAGGAGCCATCTGGATCAGATTGTGATAGATGTGGGGAGGAGACAGTGGGGTCATATTCTGATGAAGGCATTTGGATCAGAGCATGCTGGAGGGAAGGGGAAACAACAGGATTGGATCCTGACTGAGGGAAGCATTTTGCAGACACTTACCCCTCCTACCAGCTCTTCTGGAATACAGCATGGTCCTCCATTTGGAGAAGGAGCACAATGAGAACCATCTGTCAACTTTTTTCTGCACAAAAAAAAGAAAACAATAAAATATGGTTTTTTTTTGCACTTGCTTATTTCAGTTGATAAGTAAATCTAGCGTATAATTGATTCAAAACTATCTTTGAAATGCAAGCATTGCTCATTCATCCTGGAAAATGCTGTTTTACACGTCAAGCCTATCCTCTGCTCACAATATGAAAATGAATGTCTTCTCAGCAAGTTCATACTAGGACGACTGCTTACTCATGTGAAAGCCATCTTCCAGTTAGATTTGTTAGAAAGCTGGAATTGCTGGTTTTACAATATACCACTTCTATAAATTAAATTATGCATTCCACTCCAAGCACAGTAAAAGAAAATATAAAACATACTGTCTGAAATGTACACACTTGTTTATCAATCATTTAAATACAAAATTTTAATGGATCAAATCCTATACATATTTACACTTCATAGGTCTCATTCACACAGCACGTACTGTAGTGTACGCCCATGCAGGGCCATGTTTACCCGCACAGGGATAAACCAGTGTTTCATGCCTCCCATGCAGGCAGTCCTTCTGATGTCTATTGAGACACAGTAGCTGCAAACAGACCACTAGACGGAACTGATGATCAAAGGAATTAATTATTATATACTTTAATTGTCACCTCCATCTAGCCATAATACAGTATTTTTCTGATTCACTCTATTCGTATGAGTTTGTGAACCAGACTCTCCATTCCTCCCCTCTTAGGCCCCAGCTAAAACATATAATATAAAACACAAATAAGTGAGCGCTAGAAGTGGATAAAGCTGCTGAACACAAAAAGTACCAAATCAACCTCCAAAAAATCACATAAAAACAAAGGTGCAGCGCTATGGAATGAAATGCAAAATAATAAAATAAATAAGATACCTAAAATCTATATCACGTATTGCAGAAATAGTGATAAATAACACATCATAGTATAAAAACATATAAAAGTGCAAACAATAGCATAGTTCACATGATGTCACTTAATTAAGTGTGAGTGCCCAGTCCAAAATATCCCAGTAGGTGGAGTGATGAAGGGATCATTAGGATCCTTGTTAACACATATATAATGATATCCAAAATCGAATGTATTGATATCCAAAACCAATATAAGACTGCGCACTCACCAGATGCGCAATTAATATGCGCATGTAAGAGATGACCCCTCTTAAGGTATGGATCCAGGAACCGTCTGGAATAGGGTCTGGTCTATTTTCGTGTTTTGGTCCCCCAGCTATCAAGCATGGCTCTGTCCTCCTGATGGAGGTGAGTACTCCCAGCTGTTACATGTCAATTCAGAAGATCTCAGCAATGTCAGGATAAAGATATTGACCCAACGCATATTCACACTGTCCTAAAACCAGAATCTCTTAACCAGCCTTCTCCAAAAATGTGCTTCTTCTCTTCAACATGCCCCAGTACAACACAGGCAGCTTGTCATTTGGAAGAGGGTGCTGAGGGTGATTGCTTTGTCCAAAAACATATAGCTTTCTGGAAGAACTGATGGCAGTCAGGAAAGCAAATGTTTCTGAATCTTATCATGCTGCTTTACAGTGTCCAGCCTTACAGTGCAAGGAGGAAGGAGCACTGATAGGAAGGGATGGCCCAAAAATGATAGGGTTACACATCATGTGACTCCTCTCTTCATCATAGTCTTCACAGATCACCATCCACTGGCAAGGCTGGCACCAGCCATAATCAGCAAGTGCTCAGTGCCCTGGATTTTACGAAGCATTGACACCCAAAAACAGTGTCCTAAATCCCATGACCATCCTGCAGGAATCCAAGATTCTATGCATATATAGTAATATCTCAAGTTTTATAAAGAAATTAACCTCCCTGGCGGTCTAACTAATCAATAATATTATTATTATTATTATTATACAGTATTTACAAAGCGCCAATAGTTCACTCAACGCTGTACATTACAAAGGGGTACAGAAAATGTGACAGAACAATACCAATACAATGCAAAACATGAGGGGATTGAGGGCCCTGCTCTTTTGAGCTTACAATCTAGGAGGGAGGGGATAGTGGTACAGGAGGAGATAGCTGTGGGGGATGGAGTGGTAGGAAGAGTGGAGGAGGTAGGCAAGTTAGCAGGGGGTGGGGTAGGCTTCCCTGAAGAGATGGGTTTTCAGGGTGCGCCTAAAGGAGAGGAGAGTAGGTGATAATCTGATGGGTTAAGGCAGGGAGTTCCAGAGGATGGGTGACACCCTGGAGAAGTCCTGGAGGTGGGCATGGGAGAAGGAAACCAGGGAACTAGAGAGAAGGAGGTCTTGTGAGGAGTGTGCGTGCTGGGCGGTACTTGGATATTAGGTCAGTGATGTAGTTCGGGGCAGTATGGTGGGCAGCTTTGTACGTCAGTGTTAGGATTTTGAATTTGATCCATTGCGCAATCAGAAGCCAGTGGAGTGATTGGTAGAGGGGGGTGGCGGAAACGGAGCGGTTGGAAAGGTGAATGAGTCTGGCAGCCGTATTCAGGATCGACTGAAGCGGGGATAGCCAGCGGTGAGGCAGGCCAGTGAGGAGGGAGTTGCAGTAGTCGAGTCGTGATATGATGAGGGAATGGATGAGCTGTTTAGTGGTTTCTGGGGTTAGGAACGTGTGGATTTTGGCGATGTTGCGGAGGTGGAGTCTGCATGAGTTAGTTAAAGATTGGACTTGGGGCTGGAAGGATAGGTTGGAGTCCAGAATGACACCAAGTACTCTGGCCTGCGGGGCGGGTTTGATGGTGGCGTTGTTGGATGTGATGGAGAAGTCAATGGGGGGTGGTGTCCGGGCTGGGGGGAAGACAAGAAACTCGGTTTTGGAGAGGTTCAGTTTAAGGAAGTGGAGCGACATCCAGTCTGATATTTTTGAATGTCAAAGCAGTACATTGTTTTGCACGGAAATTTGTTGTTTTATATTGTAGGCCTGTAATTCGTAGGAATAACTCACTTATATCTGTCCAAACAAGAGTCTAGTAATCATCCCGGGTATGATAAAGTTTGAAACATGAAATCATAAATTATAATATAATAAATAATAAAAAAAAAATAATATAATAACAAATTTAATTCAATAATGTAATCAAACCAAAAACACAGAAATTTTAAATACAGCACAGCATAGCACATCACTGAGCTCAGTTTCAGAAACGTTTTCAGTGTCTGGTGATGAATTCCCCACGAATCACTATCGCTCAATTCTGCAAGTGATTCTAATTCACTATTGCTGTTTTCTAGCTTTTGACCTGAAGGGACGCTTTTTGGATGCCATGTACATTTCTCAGTTTCCAGGCAGAAAGAACGGTAAAAGTGCAGGCAGGGCACAGGACAAAGCACTAGGGACAAAATTTAGATGAAATGTTTTGATACAGCAATATAATACTAACAGATTACAATGTATTATGTGTATGTCATATTTTTACTCTTTTGAATCTCCCGCCGGTTCCTCCCCCCTGCGTACTGACACTCGCAGGGAACGGAACCCGAAAGACGGATGTCGGCATCGGCCGGAGGATATCACAGGATCGCAGGACAAGGTAAGGATTGGGGATCGCAGGAGAAGCACTATAGAGTAATCCCGAGTGTGGCTCGGCGTTGCTGCTTTTGGTACTGCAAATTACCCCCGAGCCACACTCGGGATTACTGCTAGGGAAGTTAAAAAGTAATACCAAAGTGTTGACCTGGTTGTCTATACGTATGCTTTTATTTTATGGGACTATTGAAGATCTTAGAATACATTGGCTCTCTTGCTGTTGTGATTTAAAGATGTCTTATTGCTAGAGTTTACAAATTGCAAAATTTTGCCCCAAAACTTTACGGGGTTCGCCATCAGAAATAAGGTAAAACCTATATTGCAATGTATAACCTTTGCCACTGGTCAGCTGAGTCACAAGAGCCAGTCAGTTGAAAGAATTGATAATAACCATTTTCCCTTCTTAAAAAAGGGTAGGCTTACAGCAACCATATTGTCAGTGTGTTTTGGAGATAATTATTATTTTTTTTTTGCAATGGTACTAGTTTGACTCCCATGTCTTTTGTTTACAATAGTTTACTATTACTACTCTAAAAATGGCTAAAATGAAATAAGAGCCCCACTCCACCACAAATATTACAAACTTCTAGCAAGATTTGCTAAACTGCTCCTGAACCAAACCCAGGCAGATTGGTTCATTTATAAAAGAGATTATTATCTAGCGTTGGTACAGGTTTATGGAAAGGTACCCTATTCACCAAGTTTTTGATTGAAAGAGTCTTGTACATCTTTTAGATTATCTCTCTTGCTTTTTATAGTATTCTTATTGAGTTTTATATATGAGATAAATCATTATAAATTGTGCATATAAATGCTGTATGTTAAAGTAAAGGGATAAATAAAATTTAAAAGACAATTTGGTAAAATATTTTAAAGATGTAACTCTAAATTCCTTATTCTGACCTTGCCCAAAGCACAGTTTATATCAACTGAGCAAACTGCAGCATTCTCAAAAAACTACACTCCCTCAGCCTCAGAGACTCCGCTCTCTCCTGGCTCTCATCCTACCTGTCACAACGCTCCTTCAGCGTTACCTATAACGCTACCACCTCCCCCTCACTCCCCCTCTCTGCTGGGGTCCCTCAAGGCTCCGTCCTCGGGCCCCTTCTCTTCTCCATCTACACCTCCTCCCTTGGCCAACTCATACACTCTCACGGCTTCAACTGCCACCTCTATGCCGACAACACACAAATCTATCTCTCAACCCCCCACCTCACCCCCTCAGTTTCCGCCCGAATCACACACCTACTGAGCGTCATATCAGACTGGATGTCACTCCACTTCCTTAAACTGAACCTCTCCAAAACCGAGTTTCTTGTCTTCCCCCCAGCCCGGACACCGCCCCCCATTGACTTCTCCATCACCTCCAACAACGCCACCATCAAACCCGCAGGCCAGAGTACTTGGTGTCATTCTGGACTCCAACCTATACTTCCATCCCCAAGTCCAATCTTTAACAAATTCGTGCAGACTCCACCTCTGCAACATCGCCAAAATACGCACGTTCCTAACTCCAGAAACCACTAAACAGCTCATCCACTCCCTCATCATATCACGACTCGACTACTGCAACTCCCTCCTCACTGGCCTGCCTTGCCGCTGGCTATCCCTGCTTCAGTCGATTCTGAATACGGCTGCCAGACTCATTCACCTTTCCAACCGCTTTGTTTCCGCCACCCCCCTCTGCCAATCCCTCCACTGGCTTCTGATTGCGCAACGGATCAAATTCAAAATCCTAACACTGACGTACAAAGCCGTCCACCATACTGCCCCGAATTACATCACTGACCTAATATCCAAGTACCACCCAGCACGCACACTCTGCTCCTCACAAGACCTCCTTCTCTCTAGTTCCCTGGTCTCCTCCTCCCATGCCCGCCTCCAGGACTTCTCCAGGGTGTCACCCATCCTCTGGAACTCCCTGCCCCAACCCATCAGATTATCACCTACTCTCCTCTCCTTTAGGCGCACCCTGAAAACCCATCTCTTCAGGGAAGCCTACCCCACCCCCTGTTAACTTGCTGACCTCCTCCACTCTTCCTACCACTCCATCCCCCACAGCTATCTCCTCCTGGGCCACCATCCCCTCCCTCCTAGATTGTAAGCTTGAAAGAGCAGGACCCTCGATCCCCTCATGTTTTGCATTGTATTGGTATTGTTCTGTCACATGTTCTGTCCCCCTTTGTAATGTACAGCGCTGAGCAAACTATTGGCGCTTTATAAATACTGTATAATAATAATATTAAAACTCTTTGTGTTTCATTAATCCAATATATACGGTATATATCACCTCTGTATTTTTATTTCTGCTTTTAGCGATGGCTAATCATTTATATAAAGTTAATTTCCAAGCATTAATTCAAACCTTATTCAGATGATCACTACCAAAGCACAAATGTCATACATAGACTAAAGAAAATAAATTGTAGAATAAGACACAACCTAATGCCAAATACAGCCAAGCAGCGGAGAAATACTGTTGGAACCATTAGTTTTGTACTCTTATAGGCATCATTGTGCAAAGTGCAGGCCCTGTGATGTTGACCTATTCTTGCACAGAATGGAAAATGCTCATCATCAGGCAATGAATAGATGGAAAAGACCTGATTGCAGTGAAATGCAGAAGTGATGATATGACCAATAAACAAGCAGATCTTATAAAATCTTAATACTTATCACAAGAACATCCTGTGTTATCTGCTTTGTTAAAGAAACAAAAAACATTTAGACAATAAAAAGAACTATTATACTGTGGGTCAATTTTATTTATTTAAAGTGCAAGTCCAGTCAAAATGCAGAACTGCTCATGTAATGTCAGAGGCTCTTTAGCTTTGAGTAGCTTATTACCTTCTCTAGGTTTCATTTCTTTATCAGTATTTATACCTGTTAATTAATCCTGTTAGTAAAAGATCTAATTTTCTTTTTATGGGTTCCAAAGCTATAAGGAGTTGTCACAATTTTCTCCTGGATGCCATCACCAAAATTACAGTGGTGATCAGGCTCTTCCCTCAGCATCTCCACCATGTAGACAATGTGGAGCAAAAGGTTGGTGTTGGTCACATCTACTTAAGAAGCATTGAGGCCAACCCCACCTTGCCATTCTTGTGAGTATTGCCCCTCAGTGCTAGGAGGACAAGAAAAGCGATAATGGGAGATGTAGTTGTCTTCCCTCCAGCTTTGGCACTGAAAATTATACTGAAATGCCACAAGTCCCAATCCACAATTGAAAATTCTGTGCTGGGGAATGGAAAGAAAGCAATTGCTACTTTGATATGAAGTTCACTTTTATGTTTAAAATATATGTGCAGTACAAACCTATTAGGAAAAGGATGCTGTTTGCATGCCTGCTTTAATGTAGAAGCACAAAAAATGGCCACTGCCCCAGTCTATAACTGACCTTCACAGCAAGAGCCCCCATAGTAGAGGCACATCTATTTAATGGATAGATCAAGGGCAGATGAACCTGAGGGAGCCCACCCCTCCTTAAAGGTACAGGAGCACACTGGACACCCAGCATGCAGCTCAATGGCAACTAAGGTGTCCAGTGCGCCCACGCGACCAACAATTCAACAGTACAAAAATGGCCACTACCCCGTATATAACTGGCCTTCGCAGCAAGGAGCACATGGAAGGTCGACGTATGTCAAACAACAACAAAAAAATTCCAAGCTCTAACTTGCCATCCACCCTGCAAACAAACCAAATTAACCTGTCTAACATTATGCGTTAAAAACAGGGATTTCGTTAGCACACATTTGCAAACATGTGTAAGCTACAGAGCCTCGTCACGGCACCCCAGTATTCTATAGTTCCTAACTCTCAAATTTTAAGAGCCCCCATAGAAGAGGCACATTTATCTTTAATGTAGTAGCCTTTACATCTACTTTAGGCTTATAGGTTTTATTACATGCATACAATGATTATTTTACAAATAAACATTAAATACATGGAAAAAAACATTTCAAGAGCACCATAGGGTGTCAAAACATACAACACAGCATTTGCTGTTTGGCTTGTGGCTTTGTCTGACTAAAAACTGTCTGAAAAGGATTAATTACTGATCTGATTTATTCAAGTGTGTGTTAATTTCAGACTGATCTATTGAGCTCTGTAAACAGCAGACACATTACAACAGGTAGTAGGAAGACAAGGGAAAACATCTGAAACTTATTCTGGTGCAATGGTTTTTATTAGGAGTTTCATGTATAGAAATCTGTCAAGCGCGTCTAGCTCTCCTGCTTCAAAACAGCTGCTGGTCTCATTCCATTGTGGTTTTGGCCATGATACATTCTCCATATCTGTCTGTCCACCTGCAAGGTGATTGATATGGCCAGTGTCAGGGCTCCAGGGTATGACCAGAGGTATGTGACTGATGCAGGGAAACGCAGGCTTCAGATAAGTTATAAACAATATAATTTATTAAAGACTAACAATACAAACATAAACGCAGTGCAATACTAAAACATAACACAGTGCAAACGAACCAAACCACCCACAGATAATACATACAATGCAAGCGTCGTCAGGCAGGCCGGGTCAATAACAATCGGGCAGGTAGGTACAGGGGGGTCAGGCAGAGAATGGTCGGGGTCACAAGCCAGGGATAAAGCAGGAGAAGTCAGCAGAGGTCCGGATCAGGCAGGGTCAGCAACGAATCAGACAGAGACAGGAACAGGAACAGGGATGCAGGAACAAGATACAGGGCCCAGGAAAAACACACACCAAGGCAAAGACTGCAGGTCTGGCCATCACTTAAATACACCTGCCTAAGCAGTTTCAGGTGTTTGGCTGGCTGCAGGGTTGAGTCTCTGATTGCTGGGAGCATCCGCTGGCCAGCCCTGGTACTGCAGCCCACAAGGCAGGTGAGTCCCACCATTACTGGCAAGTCCATTCCTAACAGTACCCCCCCCCAAGGAGTGGCCTCAGGACGCTCCAAACAGTCCTAGCTGGGCAAAATGTTCCACCGCCCGGGTCTGGTAACTGGCGGGATATCAAAGACTGGCACATCGAGCTGGACTCTGGGCAGCGGCACACCGGGCTGGACTCCGGGCAGCAGCACACCGGGCAGGACTCCGGGCAGCGGCACACCGGGCAGAGGCACATCGAGCAGGACTCCGGGCAGCGGCACATCGGGCAGGACTCTGGGCAGCGGCACATCGGGCAGGACTCCGGGCAGCTGCACATCGGGCAGGACTCCGGGCAGCGGCACATCGGGCAGGACTCCGGGCAGCGGCACATCGGCACATCGGGCAGGACTCCGGGCAGCGGCACATCGGGCAGGACTCCGGGCAGCGGCACATCGGGCAGGACTCCGGGCAGCGGCACATCGGGCAGGACTCCGGGCTGGACTCCGGGCAGGGGCACATCGGGCTGGACTCCGGGCAGTGGCACATCGGGCTGGACTCCGGGCAGAGGCACATCGGGCTGGACTCCGGGCAGAGGCACATCGGATCACCAGGCAGAGCAGCAGGCACCAGGCCACCAGGCGGAGCGGCAGGCACCAGGCCACCAGGCGGAGCGGCAGGCACCGGGCCACCAGGCGGAGCGGCAGGCACCGGGCCACCAGGTGGAGCGGCAGGCACCGGGCCACCAGGCGGGGCGACAGGCACCGGGCCCCCAGGCGGAGCAGCAGGCACCGGGCCCCAAGGCGGGGCGACAGGCACCGGGCCCCCAGGCGGGGCGACAGGCATCGGGCCCCCAGGCGGGGCGACAGGCATCGGGCCCCCAGGCGGGGCGACAGGCCTCGGGCCCCCAGGCAGGGTGACAGGCATCGGGCCCCCAGGCGGAGCGGCGGGCGCCGGACCCCCAGGCGGAGCGACAGGTCTCGGGCCCCAGGCGGAGCGGCGGGCGCCGGACCCCCAGGCGGAGCGACAGGTCTCGGGCCCCCAGGCGGAGCGACAGGTCTCAGGCCCCCAGGCAGAGCGGCGGGCGCCGGACCCCCAGGCGGAGCGACAGGTATCGGGCCCCCAGGCGGAGCGGCGGGTGCCGGACCCCCAGGCGGAGCAACAGGTACCGAGTCACCAGGCACGACAGTGGGCTCCAAGTCAACTGGCATGACCGCTGGCACTGGGTCAGACATTGGATCGTCTGGCTGGACAGCGGGCATCGGGTCACCAGGCATCAGGTCATTTGGCTCGACAGCGGGCACCGCGTCATCTGGCAAGGCAGTGGGCACCAAGTCCCCAGGCACGACAGTGGGCTCTGAGTCAATTGGCACGACAGCGGGCACCGGGTCATCAGGTACCGGATCTTCTGACTCGACAGCAGGCACCGGGTCATCTGGCGCTGGATCGTCTGGCTCGACAGCGGGCATCGGATCACCAGGCATGACAGCGGGCACTGGGTCATCAGGCATTGGATTGTCTGGCTCGACAGCGGGCATCGGGTCACCAGGCATGACAGCAGGCACTGGGTCATGAGGTACCGGATCGTCTGGATCGACAGCGGGCACCGGGTCATCTGGCGCTGGATCGTCTGGCTTGACAGCGGGCATCGGGTCACCAGGCATGATAGCGGGCACTGGGTCATCAGGCATTGGATCATCTGGCTCGACAGCAGGCATCGGGTCACCGGGCATGACAGTGGGCACCGGGTCATCAGGTACCGGATCGTCTGGCTCGACAGCGGGCACTGGGTCATCAGGCGTGATAGGATCATCAGGCTGGATCAGTTCATCAGGCTGGGTACAGACATCAGGCTGGGTACAGACATCAGGCTGGGTACAGACATCAGGCTGAAGTGCGGGTGCCGAGGCACCAGGCTGAACCACGGAAGGCAGGTTCTCAGACGGCAGGCTCACCGGTTTGGATACTGGCAGGATGGTACTGGTTGGAAAGAATTTCCGCTTTTTTCTGGTTTTAACTACTGGGGCACTGCAAGTAAACGCAGGTTTGTAAACGGATGGAGCAGCTGAGGACAGAGAAGAGCTGGAAGATGGAACAGAGGAGGGAGCAGTTGCTACAGAGGACTTCTTTACAGGGTTAAAGAAAGGATAGGTGCAGCGAGTGGGAGCAGAGGACTGGTATGTGGTAGTTAGAGTATACTGGGCAGTCACTGGGGGTGCTGTCGGGGATGTAGGAAGAGTGCCTTGAGTGGAGGAATGATGTTGTAAGCTGACTGAGGCTGGGTGCAACAAGTCTGACCATGTCTGCAGTATGGGTTGAACGAAGCTCAATTTACACAAAGCCTGTCTGGTCAATGACTGCACTGCGTTTATACAATCTCTTAGTATCTGTGGTGAACATGCAGAATAACGCTCCAGAAAGTAATCCACATCATCCTCTAATAACCACACCAAGGACTCTACCTGGTCGGCACTAAATGGGGGCAAAAATTCATCCCTGCATTCGGGGGTACCAGATGAAACCAACTCCGCACAAACCTGAATCAATGGCTGCACCTCAGAGAATTCTGTGCCCTGATCTACTAGAACATGAGCGAGCCGTATACATTCTAGCAGTTCATCCCGGGGATACTCCTTCAGAGTCTGATAAGCATATTCTCTGTCATCAAACACTAGCAGATATAAATACACAACCTCATCCAGATCCATCCTTCCCAGCAACAAGCCAAGATGGCTTCCCTGTGCAGCCACTTCTGGTCAGGATTGTCCTTGGTGTAATGTCAGGGCTCCAGGGTATGACCAGAGGTATGTGACTGACGCAGGGAAACGCAGGCTTCAGATAAGTTATAAACAATATAATTTATTAAAGACTAACAATACAAACATAAACGCAGTGCAATACTAAAACATAACACAGTGCAAACGAACCAAACCACCCACAGATAATACATACAATGCAAGCGTCGTCAGGCAGGCCGGGTCAATAACAATCGGGCAGGTAGGTACAGGGGGGTCAGGCAGAGAATGGTCGGGGTCACAAGCCAGGGATAAAGCAGGAGAAGTCAGCAGAGGTCCGGATCAGGCAGGGTCAGCAACGAATCAGACAGAGACAGGAACAGGAACAGGAACAGGGATGCAGGAACAAGATACAGGGCCCAGGAAAAACACACACCAAGGCAAAGACTGCAGGTCTGGCCATCACTTAAATACACCTGCCTAAGCAGTTTCAGGTGTTTGGCTGGCTGCAGGGTTGAGTCTCTGATTGCTGGGAGCACCCGCTGGCCAGCCCTGGTACTGCAGCCCACAAGGCAGGTGAGTCCCACCATTACTGGCAAGTCCATTCCTAACAGCCAGTCTCTGACTGGAGACTAAACCTGATTTAAGCCAGCCAAGCCTGCAGTCTCATTCCTGTGATAGAGTGCCTAGACATGCTTGAGATACTAGCGCGCTGGTCTATGTTGGACCTTGCGCATGCTCAGAAACTCGTTGCACTTGGCAGACATCAGATATCGACACCACATCCCACACCAGGCTACCACAGCACATCCTGGTGATCTCCCCCAACTCAAGCGCTCCCCACCGTCCTACTATGATATATTCCACTGCGGCTTACCATCTTGGCAATGAGGCGGACTGAGCATCTGTATTTATGATGAGCCTGTATTTATCTATGAACATGTGAGTTGCCTACTTACTTTTTAACTAATAAACTTGCATCACAGTCTACACTTAGAGGCGCTGTGTTTCTTCCTCTGTTTCAAGCACCCTGTTTGTCTGTCTTGCTCTGCTGTTTGGATTCTCCTGTTTATGCCATCAGATCAGATATCAGCTATTCTCTGAACTCTGCCTACCTTTTGACTCGGATTGGACCCTGACTACTCTGAACCTTGTCTACCTTGTACCTGAACTGTTGAACTACTTTGGCAGTCTGCCAACCACAAGTACCTGTTTGCTGTGCTTAGTTTGTGCCTGCCTCAGTGTGGTAGCCAGGTACTATAGCATTATATAGACAATATAAGACCCGGGGGCAACTGAATACTGGCAGGCCAGCTTGACTTATGGGAAAGGACGCTTTAGGTGAAGAACACAGAAGCCAGCTATAGTGCCTGACAACCTGCATTAGGGGTAAGTGTGACAAAATCATAACAGCTGTTAAGCCCATGCAGGGGCAATAGCGTCAAATGGAAACAGGTAAACATAGAATTCAAAACAATGAATTTGAGAAAGCCATTTAGAGAAAAGCAGAGCAGGTATATAATGAAGGAAAGGAACAGATGTTATGGGAGCATTTTTCTCTTTATTTTCACCTGGCGATCAAGCCAGTAACTCACTTGTCTTAAGGTGTCTCTACTCTAATTGGAGGAGCAACAGAGGCACCCTTTAACAGAAGTACTAGTAGATTTAGATGGATTTGGCTAAGAAAGTATCCGTGAACTGCAGTTAACACTCTTTAAGCACAAACAGCTAACAGTAGATTTCTTTCAAGTAAAAAAACCACATCTAAGAACGTAATACTTCTGGATTACTTAATTCGATTTCCTAAGACTCTAGAGGAAGATGTATGGCAAAACATTTTCTTCATATGTTGACTAAAATTGTGAGGCCACAGATGAATCAGTAATTGATGTTTATGGGTGCATGGGAGTTTATTTTCAAAGGTCAAATGAATACAAAAATGAATATTTCAGAGGTCTTCACTTTAGCTCCAAGTCTTTATAAGGGGATCTACTCCTCCTGATGTTTTTTTTTTTTTTATGAAGACAGGAGTAGGATCATCATTCAAACTACAGAAAGGGACCTGCACATAGAGGGGAGCAGAAAATCAGTCCTGCATGTAGAGTGGAAGGAAGTAAGGAGGTTCCACATATAGAGGAAAAGGTAAAATGGGAGTCCTACATAGAGATGAAGGGGCAAAAGAGGTCTGCATAAAGAAAAGAGGGTGAAAAGAGGTCCGGCAGACAATAAAAGAAAATTGCAGAGTGCATCTGACAGGGCAGAGGTAGGAAAAGGTGCCCTGTATAGAGGAGTGTTAAAAGTAAGACAATTCCTTCAAATATATTTCATTGCCTAGAGCATGGTCTCCAAACTTTCCAAGGACACTTTAGTGCCCCATCATAGGTATCAGTGGGAGGAGTAGTGCCCCATCGTTGATATCAATGGAAGGAATGGTGCCCCAGCATTGGTATCAGTGGGAGAATTAGTGCTCCATTGTTGTCGTCATTGGTAAGAATTATGCCCCATCATTGGTGTCAGTGGAAGAAATAATGCCGTATCATTGGTGTCAGTGAGAGCAGTATTGTCCCAAAGGCTGGATAAAGGCAAGCATAGGTTGCTTCACACCTTTGGGCCACATTTGGAGACAACTTGCCTAGTGCACTGACTGTAGCACACACATCATGTCATAGACAGGCTTCTGTCATAGGGATCATGTCATAGACACAAAAACAAACTATATGGCGCTAAGATAGCTATGGCGGTGGAGTGGGGATAAAGTCACAAAGTCACAATGGAAATGGGAAAACACACTAGTAAAAGTATGTTCTAAGTCCCGAAAGGAATGTGTCCACGTGAAATGGCTGCAGCTCTTCTGTACGAATTTAGAATATTAACTCTTGCACTGTCAAAACAAAAGAAACAGCAGGCACCGCCATCTAAGTGTAGATTTATTTGAAACAATAAAAATAATAATAAATGCACCTTTGTCTTTGAAACGCATGCCAACACCTCCTTTCCATCCTTTCATACTCGTCTATCTCTGGCTCTGCTTTTGGTGTGAGGCTGACAGTGCACTCCATGCTGGCTCCCGCTGAAGACACCGGTTGTCACTGTTTCCTGCTCCGACTCTACAATCTCCAGCCACGTGTCCTGCATATACAACCAAGCTACTTCCAGGCATCATTCTGCTCTATCCTGCCCTGCCGAGTTCTGCAGATAACAGAGGACTACTGCAGGAATGCATTTATGATTTTATACAATGTGATTGCAATTTTTAACTTGTTTTTATTGTTTCAAATAAATCTACTTTTAGATGGCGGTGCCCGCTGTCTCTTTTGGTCATGTCATAGACAGGCTTCTGTCATAGGGATCATATCATATAGAGGCTTCTGCTTCTGTTCCAGGCTAAAGCACTTTGGAATATAACATTTTCCAGTATATTAATGCATACATTTCTTAATTGTGTGTAGCACTCTCCGAGTCAGCTAAGGGGAGCTAGACTACAACGGTTAGCAAGGAGTAGCAGCCTGGGTGTGATAGCTGTGGTCAGAGCTGAGAGGCTCTGCAGACCAGCCCTCTGGAATTTCCCCCTGTTCTAGAACTTTGGAGAAAGATCTAGGACAGTGGGTGGATCTGAGGAGTGGCTAATCTGTACTTTTAGAGGATCCTAGCCAGTCCCCAACAGGAGACTTGGCAGGGATCCAGCACAACCTTTAAGAGTAACTGAATCTGCTCAGCAAGGAGAAGGAGGAGGAGAGAGTTCGGGTGGAAGTTGGAGATAGAGTGAGGCTGGAGAGAGAAGCCTGGGAGGGGGCACAGATGGAGAGGGGCTCACCTACGGGAAGTGGAGCTTGGAAGGAGGAAAGCTTGGACCTTCACCAGCCCCCAGAACAAGGACTACCTGTGTAGCAGGGAAGGAGCTGCGCAGTTAAAAGGCCTGGTAGCAGCCACCAACCCACCAGCAGCACAGGAGAAGGACTGAGGTAGTAGACCTGCACCCCCTGGGCCAGATAGGGGAAGGAGGTACTCTAGTGGATAGATGGAGCCTGCCACCAAGGACTGTTTTACTATTTATGGGTTAGATACTGGATCCCCTGCTCAGGGATTCACCCAGAACAGCTGGATGAGGAGTATCTGGGGTCTGGAGTGGTACTATCCTATCCAAGTTTAAATACCCCTAATAAAATAAAAAAAAACAAGTTCAAGGCCTGGTCACTGACTTCTGCATCCAAGCCGGTGTGGAAATACGTGTCGCCTGGCTGTGCAGGACTATAGGGGGACCCAAATACTCAGCAACTCCTAAGGGGGTAGCGCTACATGTGTTTATCTTGATATACTGTATGTGCCTATAAAGTACTATAGTGCACTTTATTTTCCAGGTAGACTTTTATAAAACAACAGGAGCAGGCAGAGTATAAAGTAAGCAGTGTATAGCTACCCTTAAATCTTTTAAATGACAAAATTAACAGCCTGCTGTAACCTGAAACATATGTCCTAACAAAAAAAGTTAAAGTAGAGTAGTAGTAAAGAAAATAGCAAAACTTGTTAATGAAAAAGTATTCTGCAGCTTAATGACATAAAAAACTATTATACAATAACAAAAGCATATTGGTAACTTAATTTGTTAATAAATTAATAAAAACAGTCAGATTTCTTGGTTTATATCCTCCCAAAGTCAGACCATTTTATTATTTCTACATTTGTCTGTAACTTGAGACACAGTCATTAGACAGGAGCTAAGGTGGAGCCCAAGGGGATAATAAAATAATTCATTTCTAACAGCAGCAATTCTGTTTAAAAAGCCATTGCAGCACTTTCCACGGATGACTGTTGTGTAGTGAAAAATATTCAGGGTTGTTTTAAACAAAGGGGCAAAAGGGTAGTTACATGGGGCCCATAAACAAAGAAACTTATTTCTAGAGACTAGCAAGAAAATGTTTTTTTATTCTAACCCCATGATCTGGAATGGCAATAAAGCTCTTGCTTTAAAGCAGATCTGCAGACAAAAACAACAATATAAAAATGAATATCTCTGTGAAAGATAAAGATGTAAAACAACATTTTGCTGTAATATTTGTCTTCAATCCAGAAATTTCCCCCACAGTAATTTATTGTACAACTAAATGTCCTTAATGTAATAGCCAGCAACATTTACCCACTTCCTCTGAGCCCAGGTTACCCTGGACCAGCCCCTTGCCTGAGACTGAACAGCAAAAGGAGAAGCAGCAGTGATGAACTCATCTCTCTATCACTCATCTTTCTTTCCCTATCAGCATGACTTTTGTCAGCAGGTGAACTGATTGACTCCTTGTCAGGGGCGTCCCTAGGGTTGGTGTCACCTTAGAGACCTTAGATTGTGAGCTCAATGAGGGCAAAGGCTGATGTAAAGTGCTGCAGAGGAAGATATGGCGCTCAGCACATAGATACTCCACAAATCAGTAAAAGGAATAGGGGGGGGGGATTTTTAGGAAATTGGGAACATGTCTTATAAGGTAAATAATATACTTCAACATGAATTAGCAAGAGACCATGATAAGCACCATAAGCACACAAGTGGTAAATATATAAAGTCCATAAAAAGTCTCTGTATACTGGCGTGGTTAGTGGCTGCCGTCCTATAGAGCAAGGCCAACTCTGTATGCAAAGATGGAAAGAAGGAACAGGAGGCACCAAAACTAAGTGCAGATTACACAAGAACAAAGATAAATATGATTTCATCTGTATAAGATCACTCTCTCCCATCCTGGGAGCCCAAGTGACAGCTGAAGCCTTGGGTGTAGTAGAGGGAATCTCCCTTGGGTATATAGATAGGCTGGAGGTGATCAACGGCGTCTGTAACCAGGAGATGGCCGCACGACCAACATGGAACACCACGGAAGAAGTGGCGTCACCGGAAGCAGCAGGGTCAATAGGTAGTCTCGGGAACACTGAACAGGCTATGCACTCTGAGAAGGTATCATTCTTTTAAAATTCAAGATATGTGTTTTAATTCACTTTGGATATTCTCAGTGTAGTGATATTCTTTCAACACAAGATGGCGAGGTGGAGACTACTTGGTATGCAATTAGTGCACCATATAAGGCGAAGGATTGAAGTCCCCTCCCAGTTCTGACGAAGTCTGCGGTGATTGGCGGACGAAACGCGTCAACGTATTGACGTCCCTACGCTCGGCGTCTTCACTGGGTGCGGCGCCCACGAGGCGGGAAGGAACGGCGGTGTCACAGCTCCCTGCTAGGAAGGCCCAAGACCCTCTGAGAACTACCACTGGGCTACTATTACAGCGGTTCGCAAAACGGCAATCCCTCAGGGAAACATATCTTCCACCGGTGGCAAGTTATTTAAAGCTTACGGCTGTTGAGATTTATAGAGTCTATGTGGTGGCAATAGGGCATGTTTTATGGGCCTAATTTACCCTGTATACTCGGGGAATTTTTTGGAAACCCTCTTTGGAGGATAATCTACATGTATATATATATATACGCTATCCTATTCAGGCATTTTTTGCTGTGACATAGCCACATCCTTATAAAACCGCAATAACCTTCTCAAACTGAGCAATTTTTGGAAACCCTGTATTGGGTATATTAAACTTAGGTACCTACGGCCTGCTATATGCTACATACACATTATATATGTGTTTGGAATCCACGCACTGTGACTACCTGGCTCCTCACCCCCATATGCATCTTTGAAAAAGCATCAAGGACCTGATCCTAATTCAAGTTGACAGGAGTCCTCTTGATCTTTATTGATGGTAATATATCCACATTTTGTGTGTGTTTTGTTTTCGGGGTCACTTGATGCCTATGATCTATATATTCATCATTTTTCTCTATATATATCCTCAGAATCATTTGGTACTGTGGACCTTGTTTTACTTGGGGTGGCTATCCAGGAAGTCCCTACATTTGAGAAGCGGGCATGATAGTCTCATTATTGAGAAGGTAATAGTAGTATCCATTGACTAATGTGGAGGGAGGCCTGGTGATTTTTGGATGTGAATTGGTTTTCATATTCCTATACATACATTATGTATTTTTGTGTTCCAGCTCTTACATTCCAGGAGGTCCCTGACATTAATGGGGAACACATCTGTTGAACACATGGTTTACTCGAATTTAAGTGGGAAACCCACGGAAATCCAGGATAACTATCGCATCATTACACAACTCTGCCTTATATGGTGCTCTATTTGCTAAGATGACCCTAAATTGAAGACGCTAAGTGTTTTTTAACATGATTTTATTTTTTTCACATGTACACCGTGCTTATGTTTAACCTCCCTATGATCTATGTGATCAAATAAAGTATTGTTAAAAATTCTTTTGAATTCATATTACTCCGCGTGGATCATCTAGTAACCTGCTTTTTTAGGTAGGGGTGTTCTTGTCACACTACCATATTGTTTAGTATGTAGTTTTTGGGTTTTTGTATCCACACTTATACAAGTGAGTCGGAGATATGCTAATGACACCGGTAATTTGTGTCATTTTTGGTGGCCTGTTTTTGCCTTATTGTTGTGATATACTTCCTCAAAGGTTCTTATAACCTGTTCTGCCACCTTGGAGGTTGGTACTCAGTCTTAAACATTTGCATGGTATACATTGATTGCTGGATTATTGATATTTTTTGATTATATCTATACGATAGTTTGTATTTTTCCTCCCCTTTGCGGAAGGGAAAATACGTAAGGAGGTAATGGCCTATCAGATCAATGAGGAGATGGATGCGGAAATTAGATCTGCATTTACTAAGAATTTAGACCCCCAAGTAGAGGGAAATGAGGGGGACATCAAGACCAGGTTCAAGCTACATAAGAAATTAACTACTAAATATCTGAATAGAAAGTGGGATATTACATCCCTTGAATCATATATAGAGAGAGGGATTGTTCCCAGGGGACTAAGAGAAAGGGTAATTCCAGCAGAACATCTTCACACCCCTAGATTCCTGGAAAGGTGGAAAGAGGTCTGTATAAAACATGGCATAGAGATTATGCGACTAATTGTGGAAGAAGAGAAGGTTCAATTGAATGAACTCTCTAACGAAATAAATGAGAGCGCGAAATTACTTGATCCTCTGAAGAATGATCCTGAGTTTGATAAACACAATGACTTCCTTAGGAAGGAGATAGAAAAAATACAAAAAAATCTGAAATTCACGAAACAACAAAAATTTAGAAGAGATTTAGAGGATTGGGAGAAAGGTGAGATATTCGATCTAACAAATAGTAGAGGAAGGAGTCGATCAAAACGTAAAAAACATTTTTTTAGGAATAATAGAGGATATTCATCAATGAGTGAGGATGATGATGAAAGTAATAAGAGATCTGTCAGTTTTTTAGAGGAAAAAACAGATGGCGAGAACCATGGAATACTAAAACAAACAAACAAACAAATGAATGGGACAAAGGAAGAAAGAAGCACCTCAGTTGCCCTAAAACCATCCAATCAAAATCGAACCAGAAGCCACAAGAGATAAAGATTAACCAAGAGGGGGGAACTAATGATCTTAAGGTAATAAATCTTTCCAATTTTGTATTGAAAAAAAGACACTATGATTTACTGCGAAAAGGTTTAACCTTTTCTCCTACGGATAAAATGGACCTGTTTGAGGTCTATAGAGACCTAAATTTGTTTTTGAGAAAGATCCTTTTAAGAATTCCATATCTATCCAGAGAAGAACAAAATCCCTGGGACCTGAATTCAGAGAGGGAACAAGAGGCATTAAGAGATCTCATTAGTCTTATTGAGGAGACCCCCACAGATAGTGAAATTGGGGAGGGGGATGTTTCTAACAAATGGAAAAGACACACTAGACTTAAAACTCCTTCTAGAAGAATGCCTAATATCAGGGAAAACAAATGGCTAAGTACTTTTCTAGATCTAGTACATGATGACCTTGGAAAAATAGATTGGACAATGAGGAACGCTGATAACCTCACTAGAGGTGAAAGGATAGCACTTAGGGAACTTAAAAATGCTAAAAACATTGTGATTAAAAAGAGTGATAAAGGGGGAATGTAGTACTACTAGAGAGTGTGGAATATGAGAAGGAGGTGCTTCGACAGCTGAAGAGTCTGGATACATATCGTAAACTACATAACAATCCGTTCCCAAAACTTGTGGTTGATTTAAATAAAAAAGTGGGACTGGCACGTGAAGCAAACTTATTAACCAAACGGGAATGCGATATGTTGTTAGTTGATACATATAATATTCCCACCTTCTATGTAATCCCAAAAATACATAAAAATCCCTCTCAACCACCGGGACGCCCTATAGTATCTGCTATTGGTGGCCCCCTGGAACCAATAGGCAAATTTGTAGACGACTTAATCAAGGATCTGGTCTTGGAACTCAGATCCTATGTAAGGGACACGGGAGATGTACTTAAAAAGATTGTAAATGTAAAAGTACCAAAAGGCGCACTCCTGGTGGGTATCGATGTGGAATCATTGTATACCTCCATCCCACATGTATGGGGACAGAAAGCGGTGGCCCATTTTCTGGAGACATACTTTCCCGAAATGGAGGCTCAAAATGAATTCATATTGGATCTGCTGGAGTTTATGCTGACCCATAACTGTTTTCAGTTCCTGGGTTCCTTCTATCAGCAAATATGTGGCACCTCCATGGGAGCACCCTGGGCTCTGGCATTCGCATGTTTACATCTAGGTCTGTGGGAAGAGGAGTTAGTATATCCCTCCACTTCCTATAAACAATACGCAATAACTTGGTTGCGATACATTGATGATGTGCTGATGGTCTGGGATGGAGGTATCGATGAGCTTAAAAGATTTATGGAATTTTTGAACAAGAATGATAGAAATATCAAACTTACTTACACAGTGGATAGAGAGGTGATAACCTTTTTGGATTTGTCAATCTCTGTCCACGGAAATGAATTGGTCACCAAAACATTTAGAAAGGAAACAGCGGCCAATACACTTCTACATGCTAACAGCTATCACCCAAGGAGTTTAAAACAGGGAATTCCTATTGGTCAGTTTCAGAGAATAAAAAGAAACTGTACAGAAGATTTAGAGTATAGACATGAATCTATCCAACTCTATAAGAGGTTCAGAGAGAGGGGCTATTCACATAGAACCCTAAGAAGAGCAAAAAGAAGAGCCCTCAGTAAAACAAGAGAGGAACTCATTAATAAACCAAAATCAAAGGTAATTGCGAACACTGTAAATCAACCGGTAAGATTTATAACTAAATTTGGACAACAATGGGGTGAAGTCAAGAAGGCCCTGGACTCCCATTGGCATCTACTAACCCAAAATCCGCAGATAGCGAGATTGGTAGGTGAGAGCCCCCACATGGTAGCAAAACGAACTCGGAATCTAAATGATATACTAGTACAATCAGAATTTCAGAGAGCACCACAAAGAAACTGGCTAACTAGGAGGACTGGGGTATATGGTATGTTTCCATGTGGCCACTGTCAGATTTGTCCATTTGTACATAAGTCCAATCAGTTCTTCAATAATGATAACTCTAGGATATTTCAAATACGAAGCTTTATTAACTGCTCTAGTAGTAAAATGATATACAGTTGCAAGAAAAAGTATGTGAACCCCTTGGGATTACGTGGAGTTTTGCATGAATTGGGCATAAAATGTGCTCTGAACGTCATCTAAGTCACAACAATAGAAGAACACAGTCTGCTGAACATAATACTACACAAACATTAGATGTTGCCATGGTTTAACTGCACATAACATGTAAACATTCACAGTGCAGGGAGGAAAAAGTATGTGAACCTTTGGACTTAATAACTGGTTGACCCTCCTTTGGCAGCAATAACCTCAACCAAACGTTTCCTGTAGTTGCAGATCAGACCTGCACAACGATCTGGAGTAATTTTGGACTACTCTTCTTCACAAAACTGTTTCAGTGTAGCAATATTCTTGGGATGTCTGGTGTGAATCGCTCTCTTAAGGTCATGCCACAGCATTTCAATCGGGTTGAGGTCAGGACTCTGACTGGGCCACTCCAGAAGGCGTATTCTGTGCTGTTGCAGCCATTGTTTTGTTGAATTACTTGTATGCTTTGGGTCATTGTCCTGTTGTATCACCCATCCTCTGAGGAGCTTCAGTTGGCGGACAGATGGTCGTACGTTTTCCTGCAGAATGTCTTGATAAACTCTGGAATTCATTTTCCCTCAATGACAACAATCCGTCCAGGCCCTGAGGCAGCAAAGCAGCCCCAAACCATGATGCTCCCTCCACCATGTTTTACAGTGGGGATGAGGTTTTGATGTTGGTGTGCTGTGCCTTTTTTTCTCCACACATAGTGTTGTGTGTTCTTCCCAAACAACTCAATCTTGGTTTCATCTGTCCACAGTATATTTTGCCAGTAGTGCTGTGGAACATCCAGGTGCTCTTTTGCAAACTTCAAACGTGCTGCAATATTCTTTTTGGACAGCAATGGCTTCCTCCGTGGTGTCCTCTCATGTACTCCATTCTTGTTTAATGTTTTCCTTATTGTAGATGTGTCAACAAAAATATTAGCATGTGCCAGAGATTTCTGTAGGTCTTTAGCTGACACTCTGGGATTCTTCTTTACCTCATGCAGCATTCTGCGCTGTGCTCTTGCAGTCATTTGTACAGGACGACCGCGCCTAGGGAGAGTAGCAACAGTGCTAAACTTTCTCCATTTGTAGACAGTCTGTCTTACCGTGGACACATGAACATCAAGGCTTTTGGAGATACTTTTGTAACCCTTTCCAGCTTCATGCAAGTCAACTATTCTTGATCGTAGGTCTTCTGAGAGCTCTTTTCTGCGAGGCATGGTTCACATCAGACAGTGCTTCTTGAAACCAATAAACCCAAAACAGGTGTGTGTTTTTTAAGGGCAGGACAGCTGTCAGCAACACATCCAATATCATCACACTGATTGGAGTCAAGGTTGGCTCACTCCTGGCTCCAATTAGCTCTGGGAGAAGTCATTAAGCTAGGGCTTCACATACTTTTTCCTCCCTGCACTGTGAATGTTTACATGTTATGTGCAATTAAACCATGGCAACATCTTATGTTTGTGTAGTATTATGTTCAGCAGACTGTGTTCTTCTATTGTTGTGACTTAGATGACGTTCAGTGCACATTTTATGCCCAATTCATGCACAACTCCACGTAATCCCAAGGGGTTCACATACTTTTTCTTGCAACTGTACATGATAGAATGTCCATGTAAAAAGATATATATAGGTAAAACAAAAAGAAGCCTCAGGACTAGGATTGGCGAACATCTGAGAGATATTAGAAATGAAAATAGGAATGCAAGAAAGGGAGAAAAAGAGAACCCACTAGCACAACACTTTAAAGAAGTACACGGAGGCAAAACAGATGGTCTAAAAGTGAAAGGGATCTTCCTGCTGAATATCTCGGCTCGTCGGGGTGACTTTGACAAAGTCCTCCTACAAAAAGAAAAATTTTGGATTTATACCCTGGGGGCACTTGTCCCATCTGGACTAAATACAGAACTCAACTTTGGGGTGTTTTTGAAATAAATTCCCCTGAACTTTCCATATACCCTGAGCTATAATCTATATTGGGATAACATATATATGAATTAAATATGGACCTCTGTGGACAAAATATGAATCTAACTATGCAATCTTCTCTATTCCTTTTGGGTGGTGAGCATGATAATAATAGGACTGATATTTGAGATGCTGATGGCTGGACCTGGTCTTGATGTTTCCTAGTGTGAACAAGAAATATGTTTATAATAATCCCCTCTTTATTATCCTCTTAGAGGATGATTTGATCTATAGCAATTAGGCTCCTCTTGTATATCCAGCAATCATTCTTTTAAAATTCAAGATATGTGTTTTAATTCACTTTGGATATTCTCAGTGTAGTGATATTCTTTCAACACAAGATGGCGAGGTGGAGACTACTTGGTATGCAATTAATGCACCATATAAGGCGAAGGATTGAAGTCCCCTCCCAGTTCTGACAAAGTCTGCGGTGATTGGCGGACGAAACGCGTCAACGTATTGACGTCCCTACGCTCGGCGTCTTCACTGGGTGCGGCGCCCACGAGGCGGGAAGGAACGGCGGTGTCACAGCTCCCTGCTAGGAAGGCCCAAGACCCTCTGAGAACTACCACTGGGCTACTATTACAGCGGTTCGCAAAACGGCAATCCCTCAGGGAAACATATCTTCCACCGGTGGCAAGTTATTTAAAGCTTACGGCTGTTGAGATTTATAGAGTCTATGTGGTGGCAATAGAGCATGTTTTATGGGCCTAATTTACCCTGTATACTCGGGGAATTTTTTGGAAACCCTCTTTGGAGGATAATCTACATGTATATATATATATACGCTATCCTATTCAGGCATTTTTTGCTGTGACATAGCCACATCCTTATAAAACCGCAATAACCTTCTCAAACTGAGCAATTTTTGGAAACCCTGTATTGGGTATATTAAACTTAGGTACCTACGGCCTGCTATATGCTACATACACATTATATATGTGTTTGGAATCCACGCACTGTGACTACCTGGCTCCTCACCCCCATATGCATCTTTGAAAAGCATCAAGGACCTGATCCTAATTCAAGTTGACAGGAGTCCTCTTGATCTTTATTGATGGTAATATATCCACATTTTGTGTGTGTTTTGTTTTCGGGGTCACTTGATGCCTATGATCTATATATTCATCATTTTTCTCTATATATATCCTCAGAATCATTTGGTACTGTGGACCTTGTTTTACTTGGGGTGGCTATCCAGGAAGTCCCTACATTTGAGAAGCGGGCATGATAGTCTCATTATTGAGAAGGTAATAGTAGTATCCATTGACTAATGTGGAGGGAGGCCTGGTGATTTTTGGATGTGAATTGGTTTTCATATTCCTATACATACATTATGTATTTTTGTGTTCCAGCTCTTACATTCCAGGAGGTCCCTGACATATATGGGGAACACATCTGTTGAACACATGGTTTACTCGAATTTAAGTGGGAAACCCACGGAAATCCAGGATAACTATTGCATCATTACACAACTCTGCCTTATATGGTGCTCTACTTGCTAAGATGACCCTAAATTGAAGACGCTAAGTGTTTTTTAACATGATTTTATTTTTTTCACATGTACACCGTGCTTATGTTTAACCTCCCTATGATCTATGTGATCAAATAAAGTATTGTTAAAAATTCTTTTGAATTCATATTACTCCGCGTGGATCATCTAGTAACCTGCTTTTTTAGGTAGGGGTGTTCTTGTCACACTACAATATTGTTTAGTATGCGCTCTGAGCCCCTAGCACCTTCTATAGGCCTCTAGAACAGTGGTTCTCAACCTTCCTAATGCCGCGACCCTTTAATACAGTTCCTTATGTTGTGGTGACCCCCCCAACCATAAAATTATTTACCCAGTAATTATAATTCATGAAGTGTTGTTTTACCTCCAATACTGCCGCTTTCCACACAGTAGCTGCTTTTAACACAGTAGCTGCTTTTAACACAGTAGCTGCTCTCAACACAGTAGCTGCTCTCAACACAGTAGCTGCTTTTAACACAGGAGTTGCTTTTAACATAGTAGCTGCTTTCAACACAGTAGTTGCTTTTAACACGGTAGCTGCTTTCAACACAGTAGCTGCTCTCAACACAGTAGCTGCTTTTAACACAGTAGTTGCTTTTAACACAGTAGTTGCTTTTAACACAGTAGTTGCTTTTAACACAGTAGCTGCTTTCAACACAGTAGTTGCTTTTAACACAGTAGCTGCTTTCTACACAGTATTTGCTTTTAACACAGTAGTTGCTTTTAACACAGTAGTTGCTTTCAACACAGTAGCTGCTTTTAACACAGTAGCTGCTTTCAACACAGCAGCTGCTTTCTACACAGTAGCTGCTCTTTACACATCGGAAATATGTGTTTTCCGATGGTCTTAGGCGACCCCTGTAAAGGGGTCGTTTGACCCCCAAAGGGGTCGTGACCCACAGGTTGAGAACCACTGCTCTAGAAGGAGCTAAAGGCACCGAGTGCATAGTGTTCTTGTGAGTGTTTTTATACCTATCCATTAAACATGACAACAATAATCTGCACTTAGTTTTGGCGCCTTCTGTTTCTTCTTTCCTCCATCTATGTAAAGTGCTGCAGACACTTGTGGAGCTATATAAATACCTGTGATAAACAATACAATAACCATCACTGATAACATGTCAAAATAAATAGAAGTATGTGTACTGAGATAACCAATTGATTCAAATAACATTTGATAGATGATTGACAATACCTGACCTCTTCATATTCACTGCATGATGCCTAGTAGCCTACCTTACACCATTCCTAAATTTAGCCTAGGATTTCTCCTAGGACAGAACTTTCCAAAAGTGAATGGAAACTTCCAAACATTGTCACAAAAGGAAGATTTAACACGTATGTTTTTAATTCTGGAAAACATGGGAATCCTGCAATATTGGAGAGAACTTGGTTTAAGATGAATATCCATGACTAACTTGATTGGTCATTGCTTGTTATATGGAACCTGAGCACATGTTCCTATAAATGGGAAGCATCACTGTTGGAACAGGTCATTTGAATCCCCTATGTATATAGGACTACTGTACAAAGGATCTCTGCTCCATACTACGATCACAGTACAAAGTGCAGTACATGTGGACCTTATCCAGGACTGTGAACACGTAGGTGGTTGAAAATTCTGGTGCGGTAAAAATCTGATATGGGAAAAGTCTGCTGCTGGAAAATTGAGGTGCAGGAATATTCTGGTCCTAATATTTAAATGGTGGAGTCCTCAAGCTATAAGAGGCTAACAAGTGAAGTACTTGTCAACTACCCTACCCTACCCTACCGTGGGCTCCATTCACAAAAGCAATTCACATGTGGTATATAGGTGTCCGGACACATTTTGCATGCGATCCTGAATCTGTCAATTCACTATACCATTTTGTGGTATTAACAAAAAAATGCTAAGTAAATACCGTATGAACAGGCGTTAAACTCAACTCACAGAAGGAAATAAATAACTAAATGTGGTAATTAAGTAGTGGTCCAGGCAATATTTAAAAAATTTAAAAATATAATGCGCAATTTTGAGTTGTTTCTGCCTTTTTGGATCAGTTCTCTCAATAGTAATGCATAGAAACCTAAATACACAATCCATTGGCGTTGATATATTTAAAAAATAACGAAATGATTTTTTTTTAGTTTTGGATAGACTGGTGGAGGATTAGAACCTGTCAGGTTTTTATTGCTGTCTGTGTCCCAGTTAGGGAGATTCACCCTATTTGTCCTGTTTACCATTATCATTGAAAGTGCAATGAAAAGAAGAGAAAATCCCAAATTTGGGGTTGTCCCCAGAAAAGTAATAGAAGACAAATCTTTCAATGGGGACACAGATGGCAAAACAATTCTAAATAAACTGAAAGGGGTTATAATCCTCCCTTACTCTATCCAAAATGAAAAAAAAAAAGTTTAAAACTTTAACCACTTTCCTGCTGCCCTATAGCAGAAAAACTGCTACAGTGTGGTAGGGATGCGCAAAATCACATATATATACACACTAAACAGGCTGAAATGCTGTAATACCGACACTCAGTGGCTGAACGTCTCCTTGCCATGGGAACTCTGCTATACTGAAGTTTCTATCTGCCAAACCCAGCTCTGATGAAGAAGGGAGCACCCTTTGAAATGCGTTAGCTTGTATTTCCCCCCCCCCCTTTGGATTTACCTGTAACCCTGTGTGGATTATGGTTTACTTATGCCTGTTTTATCATTACTTTTGTGAGTATATTTCCTAAATAAAATTATTCACTATTTATTGAGGTAATGCACAAGGTTTGTGCGATCTTTCTTTCATCTCCTTTTACAGCAGAAAAACTGCTACAGGGTGGCAGGAGTGTGCAAAATCACATATATATACGTGATTTTGCATGTCCGGGTAGGGGGCGTGCACGTGTTGTGCACGCACCCTACCTGCGCTGCCATTGGCGGCCTCATCTGTCGATCACCGAGGTCCCAGACAGTTATTCCCCACCGGCACCTGGTGATGGTCATATATCACCGATGGGGGAGAGACCTGTATGTAAATAATACAGATCTCTCCCCTGTCAGATCGTGCACACTGCTTTGTATTGCTCTGCATTGCAAAGTTACCCTTTGATCTCCCCAAGATGTTAACCCCTTGTTGCCCATCCACCACAATGCTCCGGTTATTAGGAAATCCTCTCATATCCAATCAGCACATGTGAATAGAAAACATACTCGCCATTGTGCAATATCATCCAGCTAGTTTATTGGTAACAAAACCCCCCTTAAAACTGCACTTAAACCCCCCTTAAAAAACAAGCAAACATTGATTAGGAGCCACAGCCCGCCCTCAACCAAGATAGCGATGGTACAACCACGTGGTCCGGACACATGGGATAGCGTGCATGATGACATCACCGATAGCCACAGCCTAACGTGTTTCGTCAGATGACTTCTTCTGAGGGAGTCTCCATCGCCATCTTGGTTGAGGGTGGGCATCTTGGTTGAGGTTTAGTCAATAAACTAGCTGGATGATATTGCACAATGGCGAGTATGTTTTCTATTCACATGTGCTAATTGGATATGAGAGGATTTCCTAATAACCGGAGCATTGTGGTGGATTGCTGGATATATAAAGATATGGTGGTTTATCACCAGCACATGGTGAGTGTGCATTTTGATGGGGTGTTTTGAGCACTGCATGCCATGTTGGTGAAGGAGGATCTCATAATCCCATTATTTCATTTATGAAAGGATCATTCATGGACTTTTTTTGAATGGACTTATTTATTTATTTTTGATATTTATTTATGTGCACATATGTGGCGGTGGATATATTTATCTATTTATTTATTAAACAGCTAATCTCAACAAATACCGCTCTCTCTGCTTCTGCTCTCACTATTTCTCTCAAAATGACTAAAATAGTTAATTTTTGTACTGTTTTTCAGTGCATTCTGGGCATTTTGGAAGGTCTCCTGAGGTTATCGTTTAAAAATGCTTCTAAACGCATATGCTCATAAACGCGCATAACTGCTGTATGCAAACGTGGCTAAACACCCGTTTTTTAACCTCCATTTTCCAGCAGTTAGCTTCCATCGTTCAGAAGTGTTTCCAAACATCCCGTGTACATGGAGCAGGGTCAGACTGACCATTCGAGCACTTGGGCACTGTCTGAGGGCCCAGGGTCAGTAGGGGGCCCCATGAGATGCCCCAGGTACCTTTCATTGGCTTTTTCATAGGCTTTTTTGGGTGTGGGCGAGGACACGGGGGCCCCATAATCCCCTATTGCCCGGGGCCCCATGAGTTGTCAGTCCGCCCCTGACATGGAGCCTTAGTTGTTTTTGATACACCAAGTCACGACTTATTGTCCGCAAAGGAAGCGGTTATAATCGGTGCGATTCTGGCTCCATCAGAGTTGCACCGATTTTGAAAGTATTTCATTCAATACTTTTTGCAATTTCAGGTGCGACCTGCATAGACATCCGTGAATGAAGTTACACAGATATCTTCCAAGTCACACCTGAAGTTGCACTGACTTCCGACTTTGAAATTATGCGAATTTAGGTGAATATGCACAATTTCAAAGTCGAATTTGGTGAGACCGAAAACTGAAAGCAGCTTCCCTTTGACTGGTAGACCAGTCACCTTTTTTCTTTTGTATTATACATATGCTGCAGGGACCGCACTGACTTGGTGAGTTGGCATACTTCTACGGTTTAAAACATTTTACCTCTTTATTAGCAATAAAAACTGGCAGGGGTTCTAATTCTTCTCCACTGTCCCTGGGTTATGAACAAGATAGGGTATGTAGGTTTGTTCCTAAGTCCCCAGTCACACTGGATGTGAATTGGCATATTGACAGTATGGACTGTCACCTTATATATGAAATTTACTTATGAAAATTCACTTGAAAGTCACTATTTTTATGTATTTTACTCATGATATATATTTATTACCACTGTATTTTTTTATCTACTATCACTTAATGTCACGTGTTTAGTATTGAACATTTGCCTTTGTTCACACGGCCCTTGTGAGGGTCAGCCAGGTGTTTACTTATTTCTGTATTTGTCTTTTGTGTTACTTTAATGCAGTTTTTCATCTTCTTATTAGGATTGTGTATATAGCAGGCCATTAATGAACCATGCATAAAATAAAAAATAGTGAATTTTCATAAGTAAATGAGAAAAAATGCGAAAAACGAAAAATGCGGATTTTATCTGCGGTATTTTGTCTCAAGCGATATCAAGCCAGATGGATACAAGCAGTCCCCGAGTTATGAATATTCAAGTTACTATTTACTCACTATATATTTATTTGAAGTGGTGGAACACTGTTTGGTGCTTGCTGCTCTTAAGTGTAGTATTTATTTACCTTTTTGGCAGCGCATGAGATCCTTTCCATTGTCTCATCCTAGTTTATTTTAGTAGTGTATTTTGTGAATGCCCCAAAAAACGTTTTGAAATACTCTATTTTAGCGCAAATTTTAAAGAACAAAATACCGCTTTGTGAATGGAGCCCAGTGTTTGTTTATTCCAATGTAATTTGACCTTTATATTTATTATAATTTATAGTTTCCTTTTTACATTTTACGTTACTATGCACAGCTGCACCAGATTCTGTTTGCACCAGTTTTAGGAAATCTCCCCCATTGCCTGTGTTGCTGTATATGGGCCCTAAATAGCCCAGAAAGGTCAAAAAAGCTAGCCATACACTGTGCAAATTCCATCCTATTTCTGATAAACCAGACAAAACTCGCTTTGTGGAGGTGCCTTATTGTCCCTCTCCTATTTGACATCCTTTTAATGAAAATGTTGAAGGAGCCAGCCAAACAGTAGCTGCATCCAATCAGATTAACCGCTGTTTGGAGGCTCTGACAGCTGAGGGTGGCAGCTGTCAGAATTCAGTAGCACAGCAGTAGGGAATAGTCCATCTGCACTGTTTAGATGGATAGAGGAATCTGTTAGAAGTTTTAATGGAATCTACCAGTGTATGGCCACCCTAATGCTTGAGGTGTAGTCAATTTACGGTTAATCTGATCCAAAGCAAGACTTTCCCTATCCTTCCCTATCCAGTGATGATGACACAGCCAATATAGATCACACACCAGTCAGGGTGCCTAAAGGTAAATTCAGTTTTTACTGAAGTGTAATATACAATCACTATACAGTGGATCTTCCTGAAGATGCCTGGTAGGCGAAACATGTAGAGGCAGAATTGCATCCAGCCACTTCCGGTTTATGGAACGCACGCCGATTTACCTGTCGAGTGGTGCTAGCATCCTGAGCTGAATGTATTTGTGCCGAGGATTGGGCAGTGCAAATTTGGTTGATTTTATTAATTTGTTTAATAAACTATATTGAAGCCAGACACAAGCAGGAGGCTATCGCTTTTATAAAAGATGAACAGTGGCTGCCTACATAATGTTCTCTGTACCAGCTGCCTGTAAAAAAAAATATGTTGTAGTAATTTAACCTGCATTTCCATTTCCTTTAACCCTGGAGTAAATGCAAATATAGGGGTTGATTTACTAAAGGCAAATAGGCTGTGCATTTTGCAAGTTCAGTTGCACTCATTTTCGCCAGATGTAGATACAATCCAAAGACAGCCAAACAAAACCAGCGCTCAAATCCTCATGCAGACCAAAGACAATTCTGAATGCCAAACGAAGAGGTGCTGCCCTTCAAAGATCGGGGAATCTAAACACTGGTGAACAAAAGCAGACAAGGGCGCACTCTCATTGTGCATTACCATGGTACACCATGTATTTATTGTATAGACAAATAGATATATACTCACAAACCAAAGGAAATAAAAAGCAAATGATGTAGTCCACAAAGACAGTCAATAATATATATAGGCTTGGGACCAGCAGGCATACATTTTAGCTCTGAGGAAGGGGGTTTGTCTCCTGAAACGCGTCAGCTTATCCCTATACAGCATTATTGACTGTCTTTGCGGACTACATCATTTGCTTTTTATTTCCTTTGGTTTGTGAGTATATATCTGTTTGTCTACACAATAAATACGTGGTGTACCACGGTAATGCACGATGAGAGTGCGCTCTTGTCTGCTTTTGTTCATCATTTTTGCCAGCTCTTAGTAAATGTGGTAAAGCTCTGCTGATTTCCAACATCCAATCATGTGCAGTTAAAAATGCTGATTTTAAAAAAAAATTTCCATGCACTGGATTGTGTTTTTTTTTACAAAGTGAAGCTTCACGACATTCACTAAGCTCTGGGAAAAATGAGTGTAAGTGCACTTGCAAAGTGCGCAGTCTATTTGCCTTTAGTACATCAACCTCATAGTAATAAAATTAATGGAACATTAACAAAAAATAAAAAAACATGCTTACAGTTGCTATGCTTTTTTTAAACATAGAGCTTGAATTCAGATTACAGGTATCCTCTGTAATAAGAGGTTGATTTTTGGTACTTTCTTAAAGGGAAACTGTACTGAAGAAACTGTGTAGGCTGCCATTGCCAACCTCCTGCTAAAAGAAGGATAGGTGCAATTCTTTTTTGAGTCTTTGTCCTAAAGCAAGTATGCAGATCTAAAAAATTTCACCTGCAGTATGATGTTCTTGTTTAACCTCCCTGGCGGTATGATTATTTCCGATTTTTGGTGCTGAAAGCGGTACCATTTTTTTGCATGGAAATATGTAGTTTTTTATTGTAGGCTGTAATTTTTAGGAATAACTCACTGAAATCTGTCCGAACAAGAGTCTAGTAAACATCCCGGGTATGATCAAACTTGAAACATGAAATCATAAATTATAATTTAATTAATAATCATAAAAAATAATATAATAATAATAATACATTTAATTCAATAATATAATCAAACCAAAAACACTGAAATTTGAAATACAGAGGCAAATTCGCACATCGCTGAGCAAAGTCGCAAAATCGTTTTCAGTGTATGATGACGAATTTCCCCACGAATCATTATCACTCAATTCTGCAAGTAGTTCTGATTTACTATCGCTGTTCTCTAGCTGGCCTAAAACCGCTTTTGACATAAAGGGATGTTTTTTGGACGCCATGGACTTTTCTAAGTTTCCAGGCAGAAAGAACAGTCAAAATGTAGGCAGGGCACAGGACAAAGCAGTAGGGACAAAATATATGTGAAATGCACTGAAACAGCAATGTTTTACTATATAATAATAATATATAATAATTAAAAAAAAAATGACTTTTTAAAATTTCAAATATAATATGTGTCCCCTGCAGCGTCCCCGGCAATCTCCTCCGGCCGATGCCGGCATCCGGCTTCTGTGTTCCGGTCCCTGTGACGTCGGGACGTACGGGCGGGAAATTTGAAATTTTTAAAAAATGCCATTTTTGCTGTCATTGCTGTTTCAGTGCATTTCACATACATTTTGTCCCCACTGCTTTGTCCTGTGCCCTGCCTGCATTTTGAATGTTCTTTCTGCCTGGAAACTTAGAAAAGTCCATGGCGTCCAAAAAGCGTCCCTTTACGTCAAAAGCGGTTTTAGAACAGCGATAGTAAATTAGAACCACTTGCAGAATTGAGTGATAATGATTTGTGGGGAAATTCGTAATCAGACACTAAAAATGATTTTGCAACTTTGCTCAGTGATGTGCGAATTTGCCTCTGTATTTAAAATTTCAGTGTTTTTGGTTTGATTATATTATTGAATTAAATGTATTATTATTATTTTATTATTATTTTTTATGATTATTTATTAAATTATAATTTATGATTTTGTGTTTCAAATTTTATCCTACCCGGGATGTTTAATAGACTCTTGTTCGTACAGATTTCAGTGAGTTATTCCTAAA
Organism: Staurois parvus; assembly: GCF_062004578.1. Taxonomy (NCBI): domain Eukaryota; kingdom Metazoa; phylum Chordata; class Amphibia; order Anura; family Ranidae; genus Staurois; species Staurois parvus. The sequence goes on from NW_028317853.1 coordinate 431,173, forward strand.
AATTACAGCCTACAATAAAAAACTACATATTTCCATGCAAAAAAATGGTACCGCTTTCAGCACAAAAAATCGGAAAGAATCACACCGCCGAGGAGGTTAAAAAAGTCCCTGACCCTTTCCAAAAAACGCACTGGGTGAAAACGCGATGTTCATCTGTCCCATAGGAAATCATGTTAAATGGACTGTAGTGCATTTCTGCAAAATGCAGCGAAAACCCTTAGGTGTGAACTTAGACTTAGAAAATCAAGCCCACAGTGATCCGAAGAACTGAACATTTTTAAAACACACTCTTGCTATGCTTTTTTTAATTTTATTAAGCATTGTTATGATATGCTGAAACTTACCGGTTGTCTCTCTGCAGCAGTTCCACCTCTTCGTGGCCGTCATTGCTGGTGTTGGAACCCCTGGCTGTCACACTGCAGCAGCCCATCCTAGGACATCGGTGTCATTACAACCTACTGAGCAGTACAGCTCCTAGCAGCCAGCCAGAGATGTGGGGAGCTGGGATGGCCTCCCACATCCTTCCTCCTACAGATCAGGACTGGAGCTGGATACAGACAATATGCTAGAAAAATTCACAAACCGGCAGTGTGAAATAGAGAGAGCTTCCTGTTAGATTCAAGCTTGTTTCTTTTTCCTGTAGAATGAGATGACCTGAGGGGGGGGAGGGAGGGAGGCTCTGCAAGTTTCTCAATTTCACAGAAAGAAAAGAGCTTAAAGGCCGGGTGAGAGAAGGAGAAAAGGCTGACAAAGGAAAAAGTGAAAGGACGTTAACCCTTATTATACTAGTCTAAGATGCTGGGCCTTAATTACAAGTGACAGTTGCTGTCACTGTCCCCTATAGTAGAGCATTGCAAAGAAGGGAACAAGTTCCAGCAAAGGGAGGCATTCCGGTGAACTTTATAATATATGGACTTGGCATGCAGAAAACCTTCAGTGACATCAGGACAAGAGTGACACGTAGGAAATACTCTTACAAGTCCAATTCTGTCCAGGACAAGGTATTCCCTGCCCTTTTTTTCAATATGGGAGGGGAGATATATTACTGCACACATGTAATCACATTACAGATGACAAATCAACCGGAACATTCTACCTAACAGGAACAAGATGACGAAGAGTTCTGAGATCAGTAAACTGAAAACACGGGCTGTTGAAAGAAAGAATTCTAATTATAAATGATCAAAGTTATAAGGGCTATGGGGGTATAAGATGTATAGGAGATGTGTTTGCCATGTGTTCACCTTGACTTGAATGGAGCTGGGGTTCACCTTGACTTGTACAGAGCAGGAGTTCACCTTGACTTGTACAGAGCAGGAGTTCACTTTGACTTGTATAGAGCTGGGGTTCACCTTGACTTGTATAGAACTGGGGTTCACCTTGACTTGTACAGAGCAGGAGTTCACCTTGACTTGTACAGAGCAGGAGTTCACTTTGACTGGTATAGAGCTGGGGTTCACCTTGACTTGTATAGAGCTGGGGTTCACCTTCACTTGTATAGAGCTGGGGTTCACCTTGATTTGTATAGAGCAGGAGTTCACCTTGACTTGTATAGAGCAGGAGTTCACCTTGACTTGTATAGAGCTGGGGTTCACCTTGACTTGTATAGAGCAGGAGTTCACCTTGACTTGTACAGAGCAGGAGTTCACCTTGACTTGTATAGAACTGGGGTTCACCTTGACTTGTACAGAGCAGGAGTTCACCTTGACTTGTACAGAGCAGGAGTTCACCTTGACTTGTACAGAGCAGGAGTTCACTTTGACTTGTATAGAGCTGGGGATCACATTGACTTGTATAGAGCAGGAGTTCACCTTGTCTTGTATAGAACTGGGCTTCACACTGACTTGTACAGAGGAGGAGTTCACCTTGACATGTATAGAGCCGGGGTTCACATTGACTTGTATAGAGCTGGGGATCACATTGACTTGTACAGAGCAGGAGTTAACCTTGACTTGTATAGAGCAGGAGTTCACCTTGGCTTGTATAGAGCTGGGGTTCACATTGACTTGTATAGAGCTGGGGTTCACACTGACTTGTACAGAGCAGAAGTTCACCTTGACTTGTATTGAGCAGGAGTTCACCTTGGCTTGTATAGAGCTGGGGTTCACATTGACTTGTATAGAGCAGGAATTCATCTTGAGTTGTATAGAGCTGGGGTTCACATTGACTTGCATAGAGCAGGGGTTTGGAAACTTCTAAAACTAAGGCCCCACATGAGAACATTGTTGCTATACTGGGACTTGAGAAGATAATTTTTACCAAAATCATACAAATACAAATAACAATGGTGACAAATAAAAAAAAAAATACTCAAGCACTTATTAAAGTTTTTGTGTGTGTGAGCGTGTGTAAACTGACCACACAAAGCAAAGAAGATGATCTGTTCTTGCATGGTCAGTTTTCATCCTTTGGCTGGTGATTCAGAGGCACAGGACAGTGTGCAGACACACAGCATGCCTGTATTGCGTAGTTTGATCAGCCAACCCCCCCTACCAATCACAGCCTGCCTCTGGCACACACCTCCTTCCAATCATAGCCTGTCTCTTGAACACACCCCCTGCTCAAGTACAGCCTGCATCTTGCAGCCCGCTGAACAGACTATGGAATACAGGCACACTATGGGGTTGATTTACTAAAACCGGAGAGTGCAAAATCTGGTGCAGCTCTGCATAGAAACCAATCAGATTCCAGTTTATTTAGTCAAAGCTTAGTTGAACAAGCTAACAGCTGATTGGCTACAATGCACAGCTGAAACAGATTTTGCATTCTCCAGTTTTAATAAATCAACCCCTGTGTGTCTGCACAGTGTCCTGTAATCCCACACCCCACTATCAGGAAGACCAGATACAAGGTCACATGACAGATAACTCTGTAAAAAGGTAAGAAAGATAATTTCTGACACTAAGCAAAAGCAGTTATGGAGCCTGCATAGGTATAACTGTATTAAAAAGTGTCTATAACATGGGGGTTGATTTGCTAAAACTAGAGTGCATAATCTGGTGCAGCTGTGCATGGTAGCCAATCAGCTTCTACCTTCAGTTTGTTCAATTAAGCTTTGACAAAGAAAACTGAAAGCTGACTGGTTTCTATGCAGAGCGACACCAGACTTTGCACTCACCAGTTTTAGTAAATCAACCTCATTGAACTACTTTAATGCAGCTCTGTATTCATTATACATCATTGGGGAGGAGAACCTCACATTAGAACCCAGACAATGTTGGCTATACTGGTGGTATGATACCAGCTAGTTACTAGGGATAGGCTTAGGATCAGTTCTAAACCCTGTTCCCAACTGTTAGTGCCAAGCCAATGAGTTGCAACTGGGACATTTTCTGGCCCACAGCTGTAATTACACAAATGAGAGGGGATACTTGTGACATTATTGACCTATTATGACCACATGACCCTACAGGGTCAATGTCATTAACTTAATAAGTCCATATTGCTATGTGGTCGTAGTATGGAGATAAGGAGTCCTGACTTCACACGTCTTTCTATTGCATGTGTTTGTTGCTGTTCAGTGACTTAAAATGTATTGAAACCATAGGCAGCCAAGCAACTTGCATTTCAGAAGCAGATGCAGGGAGATGTCTTTATCATTAGAGCCTACGAAGGAAAGCCATTTGTGCCACACCTAGTGGCCCTGCCATTATGAAAGAGGACATTAGCGGAACCCAGTCTGGAGTATGCCTTGGCTCTTGCATTGGGTTGCTCTCTGATCCGGAGTATGTAGAAGGTATCCCAAAGGAAAAAAAACTGTTTCTGTAACTGCCCATCTGTCCCAAACCACAGGTAACTGCTTAGTCTGTGGCTATATACAAGCAGCAATGGCTGTTGACAGCCTGTCAATACTTTGTACAGGCTGAGCAGCTGCCGCTATTCACGTGCATCTGTCATTCCGGCCACAAGAATCTGATGATTCTTGCTGCCAGAATGCAATGTATGTGGCTAAACGGCCATTTGAATCAATGTTAAAGAAGAGGCTCCACCCAAAAAATAAAAGTCATCAGCTACAAATATTGCAGCTGCTGACTTTTAATATAAGGACACTTACCTGTCCAGGGGTCCAGCACTGTCGTCACCCGGGCTGGTTCTTCACTAGCCTCCAGGTTCTCAATGCCGGCATTGCAAGTGAAGGAAACCGTAGGGGAAGCCTTGCCTTGTTGCGCTGTGCATTCAAATGGATGAAATTCAACCAGTGTGTGACCAACTTCAATGGCTACTCTCCATCACTTGCCACCCTCCTGTCCAAGGAGAGTACTATTGTTGACTCATCTAGGGCTTCATCACTGAACTGTGGAATTATAGTTGGCATGGCTTAGATATAACCAGGGAAAGTCTTGCCCAGGTGACAAAGTCAAATTAAATTGGAAAGGCTTTTTTGGATAATAAAAATAATAGCATTCCTCTTGTATCTGCTATTAGGCAGGATTTCTACTTAAAAGCTTAAGAAGGAGTATAGGTTCACTTAAAGTAAACTGCTCCACCCAAGCATTTTAGGTAATAGTCATCATTTCACAAAAGCTCTTGTAATTAAAGTATATGTATTCTAACTCCTAACTGAATGGCATACTGTTTGCATAGATATCTAGATAATGATGTGTTGTACATTTCCATTAGTGGATGAACAATGGTGAAACAATTTTGAAATAAATATTAATTTTAGTTTATCTTAAAATAGTTATATTTAGTATCAGCCACATTCATCTGGACTTGTTCTCGTACAGAGTGTCTGTAATCTTTTGCAGTCCTCTTAAAGAATATGTCACCCTAACATTTCACATTCTTGATCCGTGCCTGCTGTACCATCTACTTGCATGGAAAAGTATCCTGTTCTCTTTATATTGCTACCTTTGTGTGAAATCCCCGGTGCTGCTGCCAAGTCCCTCTGCTTTCCTATTAAAAACCAACCACACTAGGCATGAGATCACAGTGTGGTAAGTTTTCTAGCTGTGCCGGGAACTTAGCCTGCTTTCCTCCCCCCTTCCCCGCAGCATAGCTATTTGCTGGGAGGACCAGTGTTCTGTTGTTTCACCTCCCCCAGCTCTCTGAGCTCCTTATGCAGCTGAGAACAAAAGGTGTAAGATCACATTTAAAACAAGGGTATTTATGATATTTTTATATCTATACACAAATTTTCATTTCTTTTTTAAACTGAATGGGTTGTTTTACATGTACTTTAATGCTTCAGCTTACTAAAACACGGTGTATCAAAAATACATTCCTTTTTTTTTTTAATTCAATACTTTTTCATACAGTTTGACTTTTTTTTAGCACTGCTGATCTTTACCAGCTTCTTTACAGCCGCTTCATGTCTTCAAGTCTGCACTGTTGCATGGCATTTCCTAATGGTGATAACTAGAGATGAGCGAATCGAAGTATCCAAAGTGGAATTCGAGTCGAATATCGGAAAAATTTCGATTCGTGCCGAATCCGAAAAATAGCCTAATTCGGACGCGCGAATCGAAATTTTTCAGAAAATGGCGGCTGACATGTGCGGCGACGGAGCGGGGATGTCTGGGAAGGCGCGCAGACAAGGCGCGCTGACCCATAATGCATTCCTCAACTACATGTGATCGCATCAGCCAATCAGCAGCCAGCCAGCCAGCACTGTGTAATGGTCGAGCTATAAATAGCGGCCATTTTGGAATTCTTCATTTGCCTGCAGTTATTGAACAGAGGCAGACCGCTCTGTACTAGGGACAGGGACAGAGTTAGGGCCACAGAAACGATAATTGGGGACAGAGAAAAGTTACTTAGGGACAGAGAACCATTACTCAGGGACACAGACTTGTTAATGAGGGCCACAGAATCGTTATTTAGGGACAAAGAAACGCTAGTTAGGGCCACAGAATTCATACTCAGGGACAGACAGAATTGTTACTCAGTGCCAGAGAATTGTTACTTAGGGCCACAGAAACGTTATTAGGGCCACAGAATTTTTACTCAGGGACAGACAGAATTGTTACTGAGTGCCAGAGAATTGTTACTCAGGGACAGACAGAATTGTTACTGAGTGCCAGAGAATTGTTACTTAGGGCCACAGAAACTTTAATTAGGGCCACAGAATTTTTACTCAGGGACAGACAGAATTGTTACTGAGTGCCAGAGAATTGTTACTCAGGGACAGACAGAATTGTTACTGAGTGCCAGAGAATTGTTACTTAGGGCCACAGAAACTTTACTTAGGGCCACAGAATTTTTACTCAGGGACAGACAGAATTGTTACTGAGTGCCAGAGAATTGTTACTTAGGGCCACAGAAACTTTACTTAGGGCCACAGAATTGTTACTCGCACAGACACAGAATTGTTACTCGCACAGACACAGAATTGTTACTGAAGGCCACAGAACTGTTACTTAGGGCCACAGAATTGTTACTCGCACAGACACAGAATTGTTACTCGCACAGACACAGAACTGTTACTGAGGGCCACAGAACTGTTACTTAGGGCCACAGAATTGTTACTCGCACAGACACAGAATAGTTACTCAGGGCCACAGAACTGTTACTTAGGGACAAAGAAACGCTAGTTAGGGCCACAGAATTCATACTCAGGGACAGACAGAATTGTTACGGAGTGCCAGAGAATTGTTACTCAGGGCCACAGAAACTTTACTTAGGGCCACAGAATTTTTACTCAGGGACAGACAGAATTGTTACTGAGTGCCAGAGAATTGTTACTCAGGGACAGACAGAATTGTTACGGAGTGCCAGAGAATTGTTACTCAGGGCCACAGAAACTTTACTTAGGGCCACAGAATTTTTACTCAGGGACAGACAGAATTGTTACTGAGTGCCAGAGAATTGTTACTCAGGGACAGACAGAATTGTTACTGAGTGCCAGAGAATTGTTACTTAGGGCCACAGAAACTTTACTTAGGGCCACATAATTGTTACTCGCACAGACACAGAATTGTTACTCGCACAGACACAGAACTGTTACTGAGGGCCACAGAAACTTTACTTAGGGCCACAGAATTGTTACTCGCACAGACACAGAATTGTTACTCGCACAGACACAGAACTGTTACTGAGGGCCACAGAACTGTTACTTAGGGCCACAGAATTGTTACTCGCACAGACACAGAATTGTTACTCAGGGCCACAGAACTGTTACTTAGGGACAAAGAAACGCTAGTTAGGGCCACAGAATTCATACTCAGGGACAGACAGAATTGTTACGGAGTGCCAGAGAATTGTTACTCAGGGCCACAGAAACTTTACTTAGGGCCACAGAATTTTTACTCAGGGACAGACAGAATTGTTACTGAGTGCCAGAGAATTGTTACTCAGGGACAGACAGAATTGTTACTGAGTGCCAGAGAATTGTTACTCAGGGACAGACAGAATTGTTACTGAGTGCCAGAGAATTGTTACTCAGGGCCACAGAAACTTTACTTAGGGCCACAGAATTTTTACTCAGGGACAGACAGAATTGTTACTGAGTGCCAGAGAATTGTTACTCAGGGACAGACAGAATTGTTACTGAGTGCCAGAGAATTGTTACTCAGGGACAGACAGAATTGTTACGGAGTGCCAGAGAATTGTTACTCAGGGACAGACAGAATTGTTACTGAGTGCCAGAGAATTGTTACTTAGGGCCACAGAAACTTTAATTAGGGCCACAGAATTTTTACTCAGGGACAGACAGAATTGTTACTGAGTGCCAGAGAATTGTTACTCAGGGACAGACAGAATTGTTACGGAGTGCCAGAGAATTGTTACTCAGGGCCACAGAAACTTTACTTAGGGCCACAGAATTTTTACTCAGGGACAGACAGAATTGTTACTGAGTGCCAGAGAATTGTTACTCAGGGACAGACAGAATTGTTACTGAGTGCCAGAGAATTGTTACTTAGGGCCACAGAAACTTTACATAGGGCCACAGAATTGTTACTCGCACAGACACAGAATTGTTACTCGCACAGACACAGAATTGTTACTGAAGGCCACAGAACTGTTACTTAGGGCCACAGAATTGTTACTCGCACAGACACAGAATTGTTACTCGCACAGACACAGAACTGTTACTGAGGGCCACAGAACTGTTACTTAGGGCCACAGAATTGTTACTCGCACAGACACAGAATTGTTACTCAGGGCCACAGAACTGTTACTTAGGGACAAAGAAACGCTAGTTAGGGCCACAGAATTCATACTCAGGGACAGACAGAATTGTTACGGAGTGCCAGAGAATTGTTACTCAGGGCCACAGAAACTTTACTTAGGGCCACAGAATTTTTACTCAGGAACAGACAGAATTGTTACTGAGTGCCAGAGAATTGTTACTCAGGGACAGACAGAATTGTTACGGAGTGCCAGAGAATTGTTACTCAGGGCCACAGAAACTTTACTTAGGGCCACAGAATTTTTACTCAGGGACAGACAGAATTGTTACTGAGTGCCAGAGAATTGTTACTCAGGGCCCCAGAAACTTTACTTAGGGCCAAAGAATTTTTACTCAGGGACAGACAGAATTGTTACTGAGTGCCAGAGAATTGTTACTCAGGGACAGACAGAATTGTTACTGAGTGCCAGAGAATTGTTACTTAGGGCCACAGAAACTTTACTTAGGGCCACAGAATTGTTACTCGCACAGACACAGAATTGTTACTCGCACAGACACAGAATTGTTACTGAAGGCCACAGAACTTTTACTTAGGGCCACAGAATTGTTACTCGCACAGACACAGAATTGTTACTCGCACAGACACAGAACTGTTACTGAGGACCACAGAACTGTTACTTAGGGCCACAGAATTGTTACTCGCACAGACACAGAATTGTTACTCAGGGCCACAGAACTGTTACTTAGGGACAAAGAAACGCTAGTTAGGGCCACAGAATTCATACTCAGGGACAGACAGAATTGTTACTGAGTGCCAGAGAATTGTTACTCAGGGACAGACAGAATTGTTACGGAGTGCCAGAGAATTGTTACTCAGGGCCACAGAAACTTTACTTAGGGCCACAGAATTTTTACTCAGGGACAGACAGAATTGTTACTGAGTGCCAGAGAATTGTTACTCAGGGACAGACAGAATTGTTACTGAGTGCCAGAGAATTGTTACTCAGGGCCACAGAAACTTTACTTAGGGCCACAGAATTTTTACTCAGGGACAGACAGAATTGTTACGGAGTGCCAGAGAATTGTTACTCAGGGCCACAGAAACTTTAATTAGGGCCACAGAATTTTTACTCAGGGACAGACAGAATTGTTACTGAGTGCCAGAGAATTGTTACTCAGGGACAGACAGAATTGTTACTGAGTGCCAGAGAATTGTTACTCAGGGCCACAGAAACTTTACTTAGGGCCACAGAATTTTTACTCAGGGACAGACAGAATTGTTACTGAGTGCCAGAGAATTGTTACTCAGGGACAGACAGAATTGTTACTGAGTGCCAGAGAATTGTTACTCAGGGACAGACAGAATTGTTACGGAGTGCCAGAGAATTGTTACTCAGGGCCACAGAAACTTTACTTAGGGCCACAGAATTTTTACTCAGGGACAGACAGAATTGTTACTGAGTGCCAGAGAATTGTTACTCAGGGCCACAGAAACTTTACTTAGGGCCACAGAATTTTTACTCAGGGACAGACAGAATTGTTACTGAGTGCCAGAGAATTGTTACTCAGGGACAGACAGAATTGTTACTGAGTGCCAGAGAATTGTTACTCAGGGCCACAGAAACTTTACTTAGGGCCACAGAATTTTTACTCAGGGACAGACAGAATTGTTACTGAGTGCCAGAGAATTGTTACTCAGGGACAGACAGAATTGTTACTGAGTGCCAGAGAATTGTTACTCAGGGCCACAGAAACTTTACTTAGGGCCACAGAATTTTTACTCAGGGACAGACAGAATTGTTACTGAGTGCCAGAGAATTGTTACTCAGGGACAGACAGAATTGTTACTGAGTGCCAGAGAATTGTTACTCAGGGACAGACAGAATTGTTACGGAGTGCCAGAGAATTGTTACTCAGGGCCACAGAAACTTTACTTAGGGCCACAGAATTTTTACTCAGGGACAGACAGAATTGTTACTGAGTGCCAGAGAATTGTTACTCAGGGCCACAGAAACTTTACTTAGGGCCACAGAATTTTTACTCAGGGACAGACAGAATTGTTACTGAGTGCCAGAGAATTGTTACTCAGGGACAGACAGAATTGTTACTGAGTGCCAGAGAATTGTTACTCAGGGCCACAGAAACTTTACTTAGGGCCACAGAATTTTTACTCAGGGACAGACAGAATTGTTACTGAGTGCCAGAGAATTGTTACTCAGGGACAGACAGAATTGTTACTGAGTGCCAGAGAATTGTTACTCAGGGACAGACAGAATTGTTACGGAGTGCCAGAGAATTGTTACTCAGGGCCACAGAAACTTTACTTAGGGCCACAGAATTTTTACTCAGGGACAGACAGAATTGTTACTGAGTGCCAGAGAATTGTTACTCAGGGCCACAGAAACTTTACTTAGGGCCACAGAATTTTTACTCAGGGACAGACAGAATTGTTACTGAGTGCCAGAGAATTGTTACTCAGGGACAGACAGAATTGTTACTGAGTGCCAGAGAATTGTTACTCAGGGCCACAGAAACTTTACTTAGGGCCACAGAATTTTTACTCAGGGACAGACAGAATTGTTACTGAGTGCCAGAGAATTGTTACTCAGGGACAGACAGAATTGTTACTGAGTGCCAGAGAATTGTTACTCAGGGACAGACAGAATTGTTACGGAGTGCCAGAGAATTGTTACTCAGGGCCACAGAAACTTTAATTAGGGCCACAGAATTTTTACTCAGGGACAGACAGAATTGTTACTGAGTGCCAGAGAATTGTTACTCAGGGACAGACAGAATTGTTACTGAGTGCCAGAGAATTGTTACTCAGGGCCACAGAAACTTTACTTAGGGCCACAGAATTTTTACTCAGGGACAGACAGAATTGTTACTGAGTGCCAGAGAATTGTTACTCAGGGACAGACAGAATTGTTACTGAGTGCCAGAGAATTGTTACTCAGGGACAGACAGAATTGTTACGGAGTGCCAGAGAATTGTTACTCAGGGCCACAGAAACTTTACTTAGGGCCACAGAATTTTTACTCAGGGACAGACAGAATTGTTACTGAGTGCCAGAGAATTGTTACTCAGGGCCACAGAAACTTTACTTAGGGCCACAGAATTTTTACTCAGGGACAGACAGAATTGTTACTGAGTGCCAGAGAATTGTTACTCAGGGACAGACAGAATTGTTACTGAGTGCCAGAGAATTGTTACTCAGGGCCACAGAAACTTTACTTAGGGCCACAGAATTTTTACTCAGGGACAGACAGAATTGTTACTGAGTGCCAGAGAATTGTTACTCAGGGACAGACAGAATTGTTACTGAGTGCCAGAGAATTGTTACTCAGGGACAGACAGAATTGTTACGGAGTGCCAGAGAATTGTTACTCAGGGCCACAGAAACTTTACTTAGGGCCACAGAATTTTTACTCAGGGACAGACAGAATTGTTACTGAGTGCCAGAGAATTGTTACTCAGGGCCACAGAAACTTTACTTAGGGCCACAGAATTTTTACTCAGGGACAGACAGAATTGTTACTGAGTGCCAGAGAATTGTTACTCAGGGACAGACAGAATTGTTACTGAGTGCCAGAGAATTGTTACTCAGGGCCACAGAAACTTTACTTAGGGCCACAGAATTTTTACTCAGGGACAGACAGAATTGTTACTGAGTGCCAGAGAATTGTTACTCAGGGACACATAATCGTTGAATTAAAGAGTATGTCAGACAACATGCAGAGGAGTGGCAGAGGAGGCAATTTTTTAGGAGCGAGCAGACGTGGCAGCAGAGGAAGGGGTCGAGGCAGCACTATTCGCAGCCAGAGGCCAGTGCTCCCGGTGTCATCCAGCGGTCGTGTCTCCACCGACAACCCTGCCGTCATTGATTGGTTGGCTCGGTCGTCTTCCTCTTCCCAGGTCACCTCTGACACCTACAGCCAACGGTCGGTGGGTACGTCAGACACAACCGTTAGTTGGCATGGCCCGGGAGCAAGCCCACTGAAATCACATGTCCTCTACCTGCCCCTGTCCTTTGCTGTTCCCTCACCAAGCGAAGTATCGCATGCTGTGGGCTCAGCCCCACTGTACAGTGAGGAAGAGCTAACAGAGGGCGGTCAGGAACGGGGGGAGACATCGGCCTTTTCAGCAGCCAGGCGAAGAAGTACTGGCGAGGAGAGTGGCTCTGTAGCCGGTCTAGAGACAGGTCTGTCTCCTGACCCAGACGCAGCCGAGGGGGCTAGTAGTGAGGCGGAGACCGTACCTGATGATGAGGAGTTGATCGCACTTGGCTGCCTCATCGTCATCAGGCAATTTCTTCCGCATCATCAGGAGAAGAGGGTGCCAGCTTGGCAGCGAGCGAAACAGTCGGTGGGTTGCCCAGGAGGCAGCAGGGTCGCATCAGTGTCAGTGGAGCCAAACGGCCACGGAGTAGAGCACCAGCTCCACTGCAGCCTACCACCACGGCCAGTAGTGGTGCCGGTGCGCACGGAGGAAGTAGCAGTCAGCCAGTGAGGAGTAGCGGGGGCAAAGTTTCCTACTCGGTGGTGTGGCAATTTTTCGTCAAGCCGCCCGAGGAAGTAAACGTAGCCATATGTCGACTATGTGGCCAGAAATGCAAGCGTGGCCAGGGGGCCCATGTTGGGACTACAGCGTTGCGTCAGCATATGCAGCGTCACCATTCGTTGGCCTGGGAAAACGTGATAAAGATACGGCGGTTCTGCCTGCCCCAGCCCCCGCTCCATCACCCGCTCCGTTACTTGCTCCGTCACCCGACGTCGTCAATCACCCTCTATCAGCCAGTCAAGGCTCCAACACCTCTGCTGAGGGGAGTTGTCGCTCGTTGGCATCTTCCGCTCGTTCAGATGCTCCTTCTCCTGCTACTCCTCTTCTCGGATTCCGTCAACAGTCTTTCTTGGAATCCGTTTCCAAGAGACAACAGTTTGCGAGCACGCACCCGACGGTGCAAAAGCTGAACGTCCTCCTGTCCAAGTTGCTGGTGCTGCAGTCCCTCCCTTTCCAACTGGTGGACTCAGCACCTTTCCGAGAAATGATGGCTTGTGCCGCGCCGCGGTGGAGAGTGCCAAGCCGTCATTTCTTTGCCCAAAAGGCAGTGCCAGCCCTGCATTCACATGTAGAAGAGATGGTGGGCCAGTCTTTGAGCATGTCGGTCTCTGCCAAAGTGCACGGCAGCGCCGACGTGTGGAGCTGTAACTACGGTCAGGGACAGTACATGTCATTTACGGCCCACTGGGTGAACGTGGTGCCGGCACAGCCGCACCAGCAACTTGGACAGGTCACGACGCTTTTGCCTCCACGTTTGCACGTCCTTGGTCCAGCAAACATGTCCGCCTCTACCACCTCTTTTTCCGCCGTGTCCTCAGCCGCCACCCCCGTGCCAAGTCCCATTACCCGACCGGCATATCACATGTGCAGGGCGCAACGGTGTCACGCTGTGCTGCACCTGGTATGCCTTGGCGAACGTAGTCACACAGGGGAGGAACTGCTGAGTGTAATGAACAGAGAAATTGACAGATGGCTGTCTCCGCGCAAACTTAAAATCGGAACCATGTTGACCGACAACGGAAAGAACATGGTGTCTGCTCTGCGTCAAGAAGGGTTGTTAAATCCGCCATGAATCATGCCTCAAACATGTGCCACTTTCAGGTCTCCTCACACACTGCTGGTGTGTTGAATTTTTTGACATAGGGTGCTGGCAGATTACGGGCCTCCTATAGCTGCTGCCAGGCCCCTAATCTGCCATAGGCCCCTATATACCGCCTCCTCATGCTGCTGCCAAGTCCAGAGTCTCTCATGGGTCCCTGTACGGCCTCCCATTGCTGCTGTCTCCATCGCCACACTCTGCCATGTGCCACATTCAGGTCTCTTCACACTGCTTGTGTTTTCAATTTTTTGACATAGGGTGCTGGCAGATTACGGGCCTCCCATAGCTGCTGCCAGGCCCCTAATCTGCCATGGGCCCCTATATACCGCCTCCTCATGCTGCTGCCAAGTCCAGAGTCTCTCATGGGTCCCTGTACAGCCTCCCATTGCTGCTGTCTCCATCGCCACACTCTGCCATGTGCCACTTTCAGGTCTCCTCACACACTGCTGTTGTGTTGAATTTTTTGACATAGGGTGCTGGCAGATTACGGGCCTCCCATAGCTGCTGCCAGGCCCCTAATCTGCCATGGGCCCCTATATACCGCCTCCTCATGCTGCTGCCAAGTCCAGAGTCTCTCATGGGTCCCTGTACGGCCTCCCATTGCTGCTGTCTCCATCGCCACACTCTGCCATGTGCCACATTCAGGTCTCTTCACACTGCTTGTGTTTTCAATTTTTTGACATAGGGTGCTGGCAGATTACGGGCCTCCCATAGCTGCTGCCAGGCCCCTAATCTGCCATGGGCCCCTATATACCACCTCCTCATGCTGCTGCCAAGTCCAGAGTCTCTCATGGGTCCCTGTACGGCCTCCCATTGCTGCTGTCTCCATCGCCACACTCTGCCATGTGCCACATTCAGGTCTCTTCACACTGCTTGTGTTTTCAATTTTTTGACATAGGGTGCTGGCAGATTATGGGCCTCCCATAGCTGCTGCCAGGCCCCTAATCTGCCATGGGCCCCTATATACCACCTCCTCATGCTGCTGCCAAGTCCAGAGTCTCTCATGGGTCCCTGTACGGCCTCCCATTGCTGCTGTCTCCATCGCCACACTCTGCCATGTGCCACATTCAGGTCTCTTCACACTGCTTGTGTTTTCAATTTTTTGACATAGGGTGCTGGCAGATTACGGGCCTCCCATAGCTGCTGCCAGGCCCCTAATCTGCCATGGGCCCCTATATACCGCCTCCTCATGCTGCTGCCAAGTCCAGAGTCTCTCATGGGTCCCTGTACGGCCTCCCATTGCTGCTGTCTCCATCGCCACACTCTGCCATGTGCCACATTCAGGTCTCTTCACACTGCTTGTTTTCAATTTTTTGACATAGGGTGCTGGCAGATTACGGGCCTCCCATAGCTGCTGCCAGGCCCCTAATCTGCCATGGGCCCCTATATACCACCTCCTCATGCTGCTGCCAAGTCCAGAGTCTCTCATGGGTCCCTGTACGGCCTCCCATTGCTGCTGTCTCCATCGCCACACTCTGCCATGTGCCACATTCAGGTCTCTTCACACTGCTTGTGTTTTCAATTTTTTGACATAGGGTGCTGGCAGATTACGGGCCTCCCATAGCTGCTGCCAGGCCCCTAATCTGCCATGGGCCCCTATATACCACCTCCTCATGCTGCTGCCAAGTCCAGAGTCTCTCATGGGTCCCTGTACGGCCTCCCATTGCTGCTGTCTCCATCGCCACACTCTGCCATGTGCCACTTTCAGGTCTCCTCACACACTGCTGTTGTGTTGAATTTTTTGACATAGGGTGCTGGCAGATTACGGGCCTCCCATAGCTGCTGCCAGGCCCCTAATCTGCCATGGGCCCCTATATACCGCCTCCTCATGCTGCTGCCAAGTCCAGAGTCTCTCATGGGTCCCTGTACGGCCTCCCATTGCTGCTGTCTCCATCGCCACACTCTGCCATGTGCCACATTCAGGTCTCTTCACACTGCTTGTGTTTTCAATTTTTTGACATAGGGTGCTGGCAGATTATGGGCCTCCCATAGCTGCTGCCAGGCCCCTAATCTGCCATGGGCCCCTATATACCGCCTCCTCATGCTGCTGCCAAGTCCAGAGTCTCTCATGGGTCCCTGTACGGCCTCCCATTGCTGCTGTCTCCATCGCCACACTCTGCCATGTGCCACTTTCAGGTCTCCTCACACACTGCTGTTGTGTTGAATTTTTTGACATAGGGTGCTGGCAGATTACGGGCCTCCCATAGCTGCTGCCAGGCCCCTAATCTGCCATGGGCCCCTATATACCACCTCCTCATGCTGCTGCCAAGTCCAGAGTCTCTCATGGGTCCCTGTACGGCCTCCCATTGCTGCTGTCTCCATCGCCACACTCTGCCATGTGCCACTTTCAGGTCTCCTCACACACTGCTGTTGTGTTGAATTTTTTGACATAGGGTGCTGGCAGATTACGGGCCTCCCATAGCTGCTGCCAGGCCCCTAATCTGCCATGGGCCCCTATATACCGCCTCCTCATGCTGCTGCCAAGTCCAGAGTCTCTCATGGGTCCCTGTACGGCCTCCCATTGCTGCTGTCTCCATCGCCACACTCTGCCATGTGCCACATTCAGGTCTCTTCACACTGCTTGTGTTTTCAATTTTTTGACATAGGGTGCTGGCAGATTATGGGCCTCCCATAGCTGCTGCCAGGCCCCTAATCTGCCATGGGCCCCTATATACCGCCTCCTCATGCTGCTGCCAAGTCCAGAGTCTCTCATGGGTCCCTGTACGGCCTCCCATTGCTGCTGTCTCCATCGCCACACTCTGCCATGTGCCACATTCAGGTCTCTTCACACTGCTTGTGTTTTCAATTTTTTGACATAGGGTGCTGGCAGATTACGGGCCTCCCATAGCTGCTGCCAGGCCCCTAATCTGCCATGGGCCCCTATATACCGCCTCCTCATGCTGCTGCCAAGTCCAGAGTCTCTCATGGGTCCCTGTACGGCCTCCCATTGCTGCTGTCTCCATCGCCACACTCTGCCATGTGCCACATTCAGGTCTCTTCACACTGCTTGTGTTTTCAATTTTTTGACATAGGGTGCTGGCAGATTACGGGCCTCCCATAGCTGCTGCCAGGCCCCTAATCTGCCATGGGCCCCTATATACCGCCTCCTCATGCTGCTGCCAAGTCCAGAGTCTCTCATGGGTCCCTGTACGGCCTCCCATTGCTGCTGTCTCCATCGCCACACTCTGCCATGTGCCACATTCAGGTCTCTTCACACTGCTTGTGTTTTCAATTTTTTGACATAGGGTGCTGGCAGATTACGGGCCTCCCATAGCTGCTGCCAGGCCCCTAATCTGCCATGGGCCCCTATATACCGCCTCCTCATGCTGCTGCCAAGTCCAGAGTCTCTCATGGGTCCCTGTACGGCCTCCCATTGCTGCTGTCTCCATCGCCACACTCTGCCATGTGCCACTTTCAGGTCGCCTCACACACTGCTGTTGTGTTGAATTTTTTGACATAGGGTGCTGGCAGATTACGGGCCTCCCATAGCTGCTGCCAGGCCCCTAATCTGCCATGGGCCCCTATATACCGCCTCCTCATGCTGCTGCCAAGTCCAGAGTCTCTCATGGGTCCCTGTACGGCCTCCCATTGCTGCTGTCTCCATCGCCACACTCTGCCATGTGCCACATTCAGGTCTCTTCACACTGCTTGTGTTTTCAATTTTTTGACATAGGGTGCTGGCAGATTACGGGCCTCCCATAGCTGCTGCCAGGCCCCTAATCTGCCATGGGCCCCTATATACCGCCTCCTCATGCTGCTGCCAAGTCCAGAGTCTCTCATGGGTCCCTGTACGGCCTCCCATTGCTGCTGTCTCCATCGCCACACTCTGCCATGTGCCACTTTCAGGTCTCCTCACACACTGCTGTTGTGTTGAATTTTTTGACATAGGGTGCTGGCAGATTACGGGCCTCCCATAGCTGCTGCCAGGCCCCTAATCTGCCATGGGCCCCTATATACCGCCTCCTCATGCTGCTGCCAAGTCCAGAGTCTCTCATGGGTTCCTGTACGGCCTCCCATTGCTGCTGTCTCCATCGCCACACTCTGCCATGTGCCACATTCAGGTCTCTTCACACTGCTTGTGTTTTCAATTTTTTGACATAGGGTGCTGGCAGATTACGGGCTTCCCATAGCTGCTGCCAGGCCCCTAATCTGCCATGGGCCCCTATATACCGCCTCCTCATGCTGCTGCCAAGTCCAGAGTCTCTCATGGGTCCCTGTACGGCCTCCCATTGCTGCTGTCTCCATCGCCACACTCTGCCATGTGCCACTTTCAGGTCTCCTCACACACTGCTGTTGTGTTGAATTTTTTGACATAGGGTGCTGGCAGATTACGGGCCTCCCATAGCTGCTGCCAGGCCCCTAATCTGCCATGGGCCCCTATATACCGCCTCCTCATGCTGCTGCCAAGTCCAGAGTCTCTCATGGGTCCCTGTACGGCCTCCCATTGCTGCTGTTTCCATCGCCACACTCTGCCATGTGCCACATTCAGGTCTCTTCACACTGCTGGTGTGTTGAATTTTTTGACATAGGGTGCTGGCAGATTACGGGCCTCCCATAGCTGCTGCCAGGCCCCTAATCTGCCATGGGCCCCTATATACCGCCTCCTCATGCTGCTGCCAAGTCCAGAGTCTCTCATGGGTCCCTGTACGGCCTCCCATTGCTGCTGTCTCCATCGCCACACTCTGCCATGTGCCACTTTCAGGTCTCCTCACACACTGCTGTTGTGTTGAATTTTTTGACATAGGGTGCTGGCAGATTACGGGCCTCCCATAGCTACTGCCAGGCCCCTAATCTGCCATGGGCCCCTATATACCGCCTCCTCATGCTGCTGCCAAGTCCAGAGTCTCTCATGGGTCCCTGTACGGCCTCCCATTGCTGCTGCCAGGAGGCAGCAGGGTCGCAGCAGTGTCAGTGGAGGCAAACGGCCACGGAGTAGAGCACCAGCTCCACTGCAGCCTACCACCACGGCCAGTAGTGGTGCCGGTGTGCACGGAGGAAGTAGCAGTCAGCCAGTGAGGAGTAGAGGAGGCAAAGTTTCCTACTCTGCGGTGTGGCAATTTTTCGTCAAGCCGCCCGAGGAAGTAAACGTAGCCGTATGTCGACTATGTGGCCAGAAAGTCAAGCGTGACCAGGGGGCCCATGTTGGGACTACAGCGTTGCGTCAGCATATGCAGCGTCGCCATTCGGTGGCCTGGGAAAACCGTGATAAAGATACGGCGGTTCTGCCTGCCCCAGCCCAGGGTTCCATTTTGTCATAGGGTGCTGGCAGATTACAGGCCTCCCATAGGTGCTGCCAGGCCCCAAATCTGCCATGGACCCCCGTACCGCCTGGTCACGCTGCTGCTGGGCCCACAGTGTGACCTGGGTCCCTGTACCGCCTCCCATTGCTCCCACTCTGCCATGTGCCACTTTCAGGTCTCCTCACACTCCTGCTGGTTTCCATTTTGTCATAGGTTGCTGTATGGCCTCCCATTGCTGCTGCCTCCACCGCCACACTGTGGCTCCAAACACTGGTTTTGGCCCCGTGACTGGCCAAATGAGTGAAGTGTGCGGTGATTCTAAGATCGACGGCACTCATCTGCATGTCATACTGAGTGACAGTATTATTTCTCTTCCCCAGCAGACTCCAAGGGTATTTAAATTAAAGGTACAGTGTTCTGCACTAATATTAAGTCTCTCTGAAGCCTAGAAACACCCTTTTTTAAGTTAAATTCACAGCGAATTTATTCGACTCGAATCGAATATTGTCCACGAATTCGCCGAATCAGTCGAATCGAATTTTTCATTTCTTCGCTCATCTCTAGTGATAACAGTGGACCGCGTCTGTGCAATGTGCTTTGGCGTAGCAGTTTGCAGTCTTCATTGGGAGAGCATGACAATGCAGACAAAAAACTGGCACAAAGCATAGTCATCCTATAGCAGAAAGTGCCTGCACAATGACCTTCACAGAAGGATCACAAGGTGTGATTTTAATGAAAGATTCAAATAAAAAAAAATAAATAAAAATCAATAATGAAATTACATTTAAAATATACATTTAACATATTAAAGTTTATATACGATTTAATGATTGGGTTTACACATAGAATAAAATGTATTTTCAACTTTCTTTCAAGATAAGATAAAGATGGTTTTGGGTTGGTGTAGGTAGCGAGAAACATTGCAGGCACCTGTGCTGTTTATTTTTTCCCTTGCAGGGTAATGACGAGTTTTTATAAATTCCGACTAGCGGAAGTGAGACCTGTCCCCATGAGGAGCCAGGGACATATCAGTAGTAGTGGTTGCAGTGACAGGGATGTTGTCAATACAGTACAGTACAGCAACCCATGGAAAACAAAATCCATCATCTACTAGCTTGACATCAACAAACTAAATTCTGATTGGTTACTGCACTTAACAATAAGAGCCCTTTATTGAATAGGGGCTATAACACTGTTCAACAAATTTTTATTTTTTGCCAGTTTTGGAAACAAAAGGATCCATTTCTTAATGAATTTCACATTCTGAGTTCAAATATAACAATGAAATTTGTCAATTGGCTCTAGTTTTTCTGTAAACGGAAAGTTTTCTACTATAGGCGTAATGACTACATAATGCACAATAATTATATAGATAGATGTCTTTCCACAAATATAAAGCAAGTGATATTGACTACATAACAAAGCCTAAATGGCATAATATATTGCATAGGATTACCAAGAAAAATTATAGCCATAAGCTAAGTTGAATCATTTTAATACTTAGGATTCTCACTAGTTTTGTCTTCAGATTGTGTCGGTTTTGCTTCTCTTGGCTTTTCTCTTGTATTCGAGGAAAGGGCTATCTCTTACAACTGCACGTGACTACACACTTCAGGTTCTTCCTCACTTGACTCAACCACGAAGGATTCTGGTGCTTTAGGAATTGGTAGCCCCTCTCCATGAGGAACTGGACGTATTGCCGATGGAATATTTGGATAGTGCACAGATAACTTTTTCTTCTTATTTAGCCCTTTTACAATTGGAGGCACCATACAAAAGTAACAATTACTAACATGATTTGTTGGCTCTCTCCAAATCATTGGCACAGCGAAAGGCATAGATGCCTTTTTTCCATTCAACCATTGCTCCAGTGCCGTCCCACAAGAATTGCAGCATATATGTGGTGCCCAGCTCTTGTCCTGGTCTCCTATCTTGCAGCCAAAATACAAGTTGTAGGCTTTCTTAATCATTCCTGTTATCCTCCTTTTTTGTGAGATAAAAGTTATTTCACCGCAGATATAGCAGAAATTATCTGCTTTATTCACACAAGTTCGAGGCATTACTGAGCAGCCTATATAAGCATAAAACGAAATGTAAAGACGCTGTCGAACTACAATCAGCTACAGATACTGCAGCTTTTATGCAGTGAAGTGATGCAATTAAAGGATAATATTGCATCATCTCAGTATACATGCAATTTTCTATTGGTCACCACTATCAATTGCGCAATATGCAGCTGAAGTTGCATCATAATTTTGAATGGCTTACGTCATTAGATGGGTGAATATATCATGGAAACTAGAGCCAATCAACATTTTTTAGGGTCATTTTCGTTTTCAGCACCCCAAAATTATGTAAGATTAGCTAATTTTATGCCCAAAACTTTTTACCTGTTGAACAGTGTAATGGGTAAAACGTATCTGTCGTTCATTTTTGTAATCATTAAGTTCTCCTGCCTGCAGTTCATTGTGCTTGTGATAGGCATGTGTCAGAGGATTTTGTCTTCCATGGCTATGGGGTAAACATTTGAGTGACATTCAATGCAGAAGACGGAACCAGAACTGCAAATGATCAAAGCATTTTTTTTTCACCTTAGCAGAACTCCGTAACAAGGCAAGGATGTTACCCATAAACTCATACACTAGTTCTGTAAAACTTTCTTTCAGTGGAATTCTTAATAAACCTTGCAGGTTATCTTGTAGATTCTGTAGTAAAAATGCAAAGCTTATGCATTGCTGGACTCTTCTCTTGAAAGAAACAGCAAGGGTAAATACTGTAAGTTTGACAATGGTTTTCAGTTTGACCGGTGAAAGTTTAGAAATACTAGATGTGACCATCTACACACATACATACATAAGCCTTTAATTACTTTTTAATGCTCTTTTACTAGTTTTAGTGAACAACACTATTTCACAGATTCTCCATGACCATGTTCATTTGACTGTACATCTTCTAATTTGGGTTCACCGAGGTCCTCAGTATTGCGAATGGAACCTCTGCTGAAGAGGAGACGATTCTGTTCAGAAAGGATTACAACATTGGTGTTGACTGATGTATCAGGTGTGCTCCTCCTTGTAAACTGGGGTGTTTTTCTACCCACCACCCTAAATTTTTGAGGACCTGTAAAGGAAATCTTGGCAACAGTTGTTGGTTCAGCTTTGCTATTTGTTCGGCCCACCTCTGTTAAATTGTTAAACTGAGGCCCATCCAGACTCTTAGATGTTATGTTATACCTGGCTTTGTGTCTCACTGTGTGGAGTGTCAAGCCATCATGAAAGCCCATCATATTAATGGGGGACATTGCCAAGCTTGTTCTTTGAGGAGATCGTATGACAGTTGACCTACTGACAATACGGTTTGCATTGTCTGCAAGAGGTTTAAAAGATCTTTGGGGCTTCTCCACATTTTTCACAAGTCTGTTTTGGTTGTCAGCTGGCGCTGTCTTCTTCTCTTCTTTAACAGGACTGGAGCTTCTTGGCCAGTTAAATTTTATTGCCTGTTCATTGGTCTCCCCATTATATAACAACACAAACTTTCTCTGTGTATTCAGGGGCATAATACGTTGGCCTCTGAAGCTTTTATTGAAGATCTCAAGAGCCAAGTCTGGGGAAACAAAGGACTTTGATAAAGTCTTTTAAATGAGTTGAGTTGCATATCACAAAGGGCTTTATCTAAAGCTTAGCTGCATCTCAGACAGAATTACCCAATTGGTATGGCATAGAGAAAGCCAGGTTTTTCATTCCTCCAGGAAGCCTTATAGAGATTCTCCGAATGGAAAGGCTGTCACAATTCCTACTTATCTTTTCAGTTAAGCCTCTGGTGTCATCAAATGAAGTGAATCTTTCCCATAGATAATCAGTCAATGACATCCCTGTGCCCAACACCTTCTAGATTCTACATTCTATAGGTATGAATAGAGAAATGCTTTGTCTGATGACATTAGAGGCTCAATTGAAAAAAAAAAATTAGCAGCATCTGTCACAGCTAGAGGTAGGGGTAGATATCTCCACCACAGCTCCTACAGAACTGTAAAAACATTTTAGGAGTTTAAAGTGGTAGTGAAGTCCAATTTTTAACTTGTATATAAGGCTTACCTGTAGGTACAGTGAATATCTCGTAAATTTGCTCTGTTTAGCAGATATTCACATTGGATGTAGCTGGTGACATCACCGGCGCATGTGCTCTGAAGGCACAGCATACCTGTGTCATACCTTCAGAGCTCCATGCTGCAGCCGTGACATCATCACAGCTCGGCCATTCATGCAGCTGGAGCTCAGGAACCCAGAAGGAAGACTGGGTAAAGATGGAAGTGGTGACAACGCACCACTGAAGGGCTAACTGTACCATAATGTGCTAGTACTAGAACTTTACATTAACTTGCAGGTGGACTTTTTTTTTCTTTACGTACTTTATTACCGCTTTAAAGTCTGCTATAATCCCCATAAAACTGGGAATTATTTCCTTTGCCTGTGCCAATTAAAGTGTATCTAAAGCAAACTTTTTTTTTTTTTTTAGTTTTGGATTGGAGAATAGTTAAAACTGTTTTTCCTCTATCTTTGTGCCCTTTCCCAGAGATATGATACAAAGTGAGTGGATAGCTCTCTAAAGTGAGAGCAGTCACTGGAACAAGTGTCCATGTTGTCCCCTTGGCTCCTGTTCCAATGGCAACTGTAAAAGTTTGGATTTCCCATCACTATCTCTCCTGGTGACAGTAATCTAATATAGACTAATACAGAGGGTGAATATCCCCAGTGGAAACACACACAGCAATAAAAACCAAAGGGCCACCCTTTGTATTGCTTTGCATATTGCCTTTCCCTTTCTTAAGTTAATTAGTTTCAGACTGATCTGTGCAGCCGCCATTGTTATTTTTTTTTCATTTGGTACAGACGCTCACTGGAAGTCTTTAGCTGCCTGGCAATGATGATGTCTGGGCTCCCAGTGTGTGGCTGTATCTTAAAGGAGGAGGGCTGCCTTCAGCTGTGTACTGCAGTTACAGTGTGGCTTAACCACTTCACAACCACTGTACATTTATAAATGGAGGAGAGAGGTGGACTGTTATTTCCCTAGTGCTGTTCATAAATGGCATAAATGGCACCATTGGGCGACCATTGTGCTCATTAATGACCTTGCACCAAGCCGTCATTAGACAGCTTAGTCCACAGACTTAGTGTACTGAGCCAGTCAGAGTGGCTCTGTACCATGTCTTCGCTACAAAGACTAATCACATTGATCACAAATATAAAGACACTACTGTGTACATTGTTATTACTCTCCTTCCTCTTACGATGGAGAAAGGGGAGGCAAACAGAAATACAGTAGGAATGGGGAATGAATGGGTCAGCAGCAGAAATGATGAGGAATTTACATTGACTGTCTGATCATTTATTAACTCCTTCAACCCCATCTCCTATTCACCCTGTCTCTGTATGTATGCGACCTGTATATTAACTCTTTGCCTCCCCTATCCTGTGCATTAAATAACCCCCTCATCTCCATTTTCTCACTGTATGTGACCTGTGTATTAACCCCTTCACCTCAACCTACCTCTACATATGATCAATACATTACTTTACATTAATCTAGTGCAGCATTACCAGTCCCCATGTTCAATGCCAGCATGTTTCTTTACTTCCAAAAAGTGCCAAAAATGTAATCACCTTAGAGATGCCTACTTTCCAAGAACTGGTAATTTTTTTTTTTCTTGCTGACCTGGCATTTTTATTTGATAAGTTTTATATCAAAAAACAGAAACAGAACAGATTTTTTTTCAAAATGTTGGTATTTATTTTATATTATAGTAAAAATAGAAAATTTAGTAGGTAATAAATACCATCAAAAGAACGCTAAATCTGTCTTAAAATAATATATTTACAGTTCATTTGGATACAGTGTTGCGTTGGATGAGCAAGTAATTGTTAGTCAAACTATCACAGCACTGAAAATGGAAACATAACCTGGTAATGAAGGATATTACAAGTGATACCCAAGTGGTTACACGTGTATTTGCAAATGTATGCAACAAAAACCTAAGCTTTTTTCACTTGAGCAGTTGAGACAGATTAGTTACATTTTCTTGCTAGGTGAATGGAAATTGTACAGGGAACCCCCATTGTATTTAACAGTAAAAACCTACTGAGGGTTTTAACCATTTTGTACTCTATCCAAAACCAAAAAATAGTTTTACCTCTAAATATACTTTAATCTTATATGTCATAATGAATATTGTACATATATTCATATATATTGTATGATATTTTTGCAGTACCTGGGTTAGGCATAATCACAACTAACCCAGAAAAAGCAAACTGATTCAAAAGTTGAACGTTTTGTCTTCTATGGTAGTATTATTCGGCAAATTGCAGGCAATGAAAAATATCTAAAGAATGCTGAAGACCAATACATATTAGAAATCGGTAATCCTTGCTAAGATCTAAGCAAAACATTGACAAATGATAAATAGTGGAAAAATGTGTATGAAATATACATACCAAGGGTTTCGTTGACCACATCGGGGATTACTTCTTTCAGTACCTCACAGTTGGTATGCAGAGCAGGATTACAGTTCATTTCCAGAAGCCACACCTAAAAAAGAGTCAGCAAGAAGTGTCTGGCTGGCCATAGATAGAAAGTGGTCTCATTGACAGCAGCAGGACGTAAGGCTTGGCAAAAGTCTTAATCTTGGTTATTGTCCAGCCCAACTTGTCTCAAACTTGTTTACCCCGAGGAACCCTTTAAATAGTCTTAAGGTCTTAGGGAACCCCTGCTAGAAATGATTACACATACAGCATGTGGTACATAAGCATGATCAGTAAACTGTGCAAAGTTTTAAATAAAATAATACAAATTGTGGCATTGAAATTTACATAACTCTGCTGAAAAGCCCATCAAGGCTGAGGGTTCCTGAAAAAAAGAACTGAGGCAGATTGCTATGATGTTTCAGGAAGCTATGTATAGCAACTTTCATCAGCTTTGATCTACCTGCATAGGGAAGCACAGAGACCCACTGATGACATTGCTGGGTCTAAAACAAGGTATTTAAGGAATATCGAAAAGTTTTATTTTAAAATTGAATTAGTATTTTGAGAAAGGAGTTGAGAAGAACCATGGAAGGCAAAATATAAACAGTATAAACTTCAGCTTTAAGCTACAAGGTTTTTTTTTTTTTTTACAAACACAGACAATGTAACATCACTCCTCAGCTAAAGCTCAGTGTAACCTATATCCTATCTCACTACATGTTGTCTGTGTTTCCTTCCTCTCAATACAGTTTGCCATGTGAACGGATCAAGGAATACAAGTCTCCTGGGAGGAGTGTAAACCAGCTTGTTATGTCTATTCATGTTATAAGCTGCATTTGAAATTTAGTATCTGACATTCTTTTTGTAGGACTATAAAATATTTCCAGCAGATCTACTGCACATGTCCAGTACACAAATTTGCTGTGTCTTGTTTTTCGCCATTTAATATCCATTGCAAAATTACCACCAACATCAGAAGAGCGCTGGCACTAGGGCTTCCATTACTGAGGAGCCTGACAATAAGCTCCAAGTTGCCATCTGTCCTAATATACACTAAAGCTGACCATAGATGGATCGGAATTTGGCCATTTCAGCAGGGACCAGCCGAATTTCAACACGTGTGGCTGCACCTGCTCAACAGAAGTCGATCTAGTAGTGATTAACTTCTGTCAAATGGCCTTGCTTAAAATCAGTGGCTGCAGCCATTTATCAGTTTATTCTGACAGTGGAAAGTCCCTGCTGTCAGAATACAATGTCTAACTGGAGAGTATTATTCCATCTACCTCAACTATATGGCTGGAGGAATACGTTCATTTTTTTTGTTCATCCCACAAAAAAAAACAAAAAAACACATTTATGGCTTGTCTAAATTAAAACCTCATCTCAACACGTTAAACAAGAACTCTGGGATACGCGAAAAAATCACCCATCAGTACACCCTACACAAAACACTAAACAGTTGCCAAGAGAAAGATGAGAGACATGAGACCGAACAATGCAGAAGAGCTGAAGGCCGCTATTGAAGCATTCTGGTCTTCCATAACACCTCAGCAGTGCCACAGGCTGATAGCTTCCATGCCACACTGCATTCAGGCAGTAATTGCTGCAAAAGGGGCCCAAACCAAGTACTGAGTACATATGCATGCTTATACTTTTCAGAGGTCCGATATTGTTCTATGTACAATCCTTGTTTTATTGATTGCATGTAATATTCTAATTTTCTGAGATTGTGGATTTGGGGTTTTCATGAGCTGTAAGCCATAATCATCACAATTATGACAAATCACGGCTTGAACTATCTTGCTTTGCATGTAATGAGTCTATCTCATATATTAGTTTCACCTTTTAAGTTGCATTACTGAAATAAATGAACTTTTGCACGATATTCTAATTTTTCCAGTTTCACCTGTACTAGTCCTGGGTTTTTTTTTCCTGATAAAAAACGCGCCTGCAAAGAAACGTTAATTACAGACTATGTGTGCATGGACACATAGGATAACATGTTGGGGAGTTTACTGGCTGTGGAAAAAAACATAAAAAGCCAAAAACAGCCTCTGTAAAAATGTCCCGTGTGCATGAGGACTAAGGCCCCTGACTGGCCTTTTCTACGTATCGCTTAAATCTAGGAGCTCACTCCACATTTCATGTTATGCAAGGAAGGCAATAAGTCAAGCAGGCACATGGAAACAACAGGTCCTTGTTCTGTTGCAAGTGCTTCGCCCACATATAAATGAAGTGATTGTTTTTATTGTTGTTTTCTCTTTTGCTAAAAACCACTATAACCCATTCAGTAGGATTTTCTATTAAATTGTAATTTTAAGGCTTCACATAGCAGCCTCCCAATAGGGTGATGACAAGCTGAGTTAATGATATGGAAGATAAAACCAGTCTTTGCTATACAGTCTACAGGCAACCTTACAGGATCTAAAGAAAAACAGTAGTTAAACAAATCAAAGATAGCCAACCAGTAAAAGTAACAGTTACCATTTAGCATAAGGCCAGCAGTGGAAAAGTTTCTAACTATCATTTTAAAAATGCATAATTCTTTTAATGTATGGTAACCACGAGTATGTTCATAGCATTGGTACTGATTGGATCTAGTTTTCCATATTCTGCAGCTTTAGCGATAAGTCTTTTTCATTGAACCAGTCCAATACCTATATACGAGGGTGAAACTGTAACAATTCCTCAAATGCCCGTGCATTTAGAATGTTTGAAATGGATCTAAATGATGATATGAGATATATCTTAGGATTTAATTTATATTAATATAATACCTTAAAATCATCGTCAATCAGGAAATCACAGCCAATAAGGTCAAAAAAGCCCCGTCGACACTCCAGCTTTGATTTTACGCTCAGGAAACAGTGTATCATTATCTGCTGCATCCTTTTCTGTCAAAGACAGGAAACAATGACATAACAGGCAAATAATTACAGGCATGCACACCAGGCTGCCTTTAATTCATATATTGTCAGGTATGACTATGATGGGTAATACAATAAACACAGATACAGCACACTTAGTTTTTTGTTCTCAAATGAGAGAACTGAAAAAAAAAATGCAAACCTGCCAGCCCTGAAACATGTAGTCGCCATACTTATGTTGGCTAAACATAACTAGGTTGCATTCAGTTACACTGCAAATGCCTAGTGCAATTTTAAGGCTCCATGCACACTGGGAATTTTAATAATGGTAACATTAGCTGTGTAAAGTCACGTTAAAAAAATGAGTTTTCCAGAGTTTTTTTTAGCGTTTTGCTGATTTTGCAGTTTTTAGTGTTTTTTTAGCAGAAAAAAAAATGTTTTCAGTCAAAAAAGTCCAAAAATGCCGGTTTGCCATGATGTGCCGCGTTTTTCAGCATTTGAGTGTATTTTCAGCTAAGAAACTCCTCTAGAAACCCACTAGTCTTGGTGTTTTTTTCCAGCCAAAAAACGTCCCAGCCAAAAAACGTTGACTACAGTCTCTGTGTGCATGGACACATAGGATAACATGCTGGGGGGTTTACTGGCTGTAGAAAAAAATGCCAAAAGCCAAAAACAGCCGCTGTAAAAAAGGTCCAGTGTGCATGAGGGCTAAATATCTACAGTGCAAGTATAAATGCTAAAACATGCAATTGTGTTTGTCTCTGGACTTAGTCACATCATTCTTTTAATATGTCTAAGAAGAGTGGTTACTGAATAATTAAATCTTTGTGGGGGCAGTCTGTATCTTGATTTTCATGTCTTTCATTTTAGGGCTGCAGAAAACAGATATCAGCAAAAGTATATTTTATCACGAGTAGATTTCACTTCTTTGCTGTATAATAGGACTACAGCACTGAAGGGCCCCCAAAGATCAGCTATCATAGTAAAATTACAAACTAAAGGACCATACAATTAAATCCAGCCATAAAACTGTATGTTTGAAGACACTACTAGAAAAACTACGACCTGGACAAATGAAAATCTTCAAAGACATGTCCGAAGACACTTTAGGTTGTACATAAAAGTACACTCTAGTTAAATAGGAACATTTTGAATTTAAAGTGTAGTGGTACTTTTGTACTGTAGCCAGGGGCGGACTGACAACTCATGGGGCCCCCGGGCAGTAGGAGATCATGGGGCCCCTGTGTCCTCGCCTACACTCAAACCACAATCAAAAAAGCCTATGAAAGGTACCAGGAGCATCTCATGGGGCCCCCTACTGACCCCGGGCCCTCGGGCAGTGCCCGAGTTCCCAAATGGTCAGTCTGCCCCTAACTGTAGTTGTGGTCTGCCTTACTAGCCTTGAAGTGACATTAACCACTTGCCCTCCAGAAGATTTACCCCCCTTCCTGACCAGGCCATTTTTTGCGATACGGCGCTGTGCTAATTTAACTGACAATTGTTCGGTCATGCAACTCTGCACCCAGATGAAATGTATGTCCTTTTTTCCCCCACAAATAGATCTTTCTTTTGGTGGTATTTGACTGCTGTGCGTTTTTGGGTTTTTTTGGCGCTATAAACAAAAAAAGGCCAACAATTTTGATTAAAAAAATATATTTTTAGCTATAAAACATATCCAGTAAAAAAATTTAAAAAATCAAATTTCATCATAAATTTAGGCCAAATGTCTTTGCTAAAAAACAATCCCAATACGTGTAAATTAATTGGTTTATGTGAAAGTTATAATGACTACAAATGGCAGTATAGATACTGGAATTTTTTTTTTAATATTAGTAATGGTGGTGATCAGCGACTTATAGCGGGACTGTGGCGGGTATTCTGACACTGGGTAGGGGGGGGCAAACTAACTGCCACTGACATCTCCAGTGACACTAATACAGTGATCAGTGCTAATAAAAAGCACTGACACTGTACTAATGACATTGGGAAGGAAGGGGTTAACATCTGGGGCAATCAAAGGGTGCTGTGTGTGTTTTACTGTGTGCTGTGTTTTACTATGTAAGCACGTTGCTTTGCATTGCTCTGCTATAGAGCTGACAGGGGAGAGAACTGTATTGTCCCCGGCCGGGACCCAGTGATCGACAGCTGAACCCGCCAATGGCGGCATGGGTAGGGCCCCCTACCCGGAAATACAAAATCATGTATATATACTTGATTTTGTGCAGCCCTGCTGCCCTGTAGCATTACTTCTGCTATAGGGCGGTCGGGAAGCGTTTAAAGGTAGATATTTATTTTTTTTTTTTAAATAACAAACATGCTATACTTACCTGCTCTGTATAGTGGCTTTACACAGAGCAGCCCTTATCCTCCCTTCTCAGGTCCCTCCCTGGTGCTCCTGGCCCTTCTCTCCAGGATACCCCCAGCTGGCTTGCTCCCGCGCCGTTAATCTGTGTGCCCGTTCACACATATAGCACGGCTCAACCTCTCTCCTCTTTGGCTCACTGGCTATGATTGACAGTAGTAGGAGCCAATGGCTACCGCTGATGTCTCAGCCAGTAAGGAGGGAGAAACCCAGGAGAGACAAGGCTCTTGTGCACATTGCTGGATCAAAATGGGGCTCAGGTAAACTTAGGTGGGGCTGGGGGCTGCTGCACACAGAAGTTTTTTACCTTCATTAATAGAATGCATGAAAGTAAACAACCTTGAGCCTTTACAACTACAATTAAACATGATCATGAGTGGACTTAGATGATATGCATTGCATCTTAGGTCTGTGGAAAAGTGTTTTAAGCTGCCGGTAGTGCAACTTCTGTGGATGGTTTTGGTCTGTGGTTGCAAGCTACAGACATGTGGTCAGATCTGCTTCATAGGCAGCATGAGGGAGACATGTCTGCAGCTTATAGCTACAGGTTCCTAACACTATTCGCACGCCAGGGTGTGCAGCAGTCGCCTTCCAACTGATACCTGAGCTATCCTTTAAATTGAATCAAGCTAAATAGCCTACCCTCTGAACAGCTCTAATTTTTGTACTGGAATTATCCTTGTGCAGCTGGCTGGCCCTCTAAGTCAGCCTTTCTCAACATATTTTCTTCAGGGGAGACCTTTTAAATAATTTTCAGGTATCACAGAACCCCTGGTAGTCCATTGGGGATCATTGGGAAAATGCCCCTTACATTGGTGGTGGTAAGTGGGAAGATTGCCTCTCTTACAGGTTGGCCAGAATCACATCCCTGCAATCCTGCTGCTGGCTCTGCCAAGTGGCATTGACTATGGATCTATGCAGGTACCATGAGATGGGAGACCGTTTAGCTACAATTAAAGGTGCTCCTTGAAACCCATGGAGGAACCCTAATTAATTCTAGGTAAATTGCAGAATTGGACTCAGTATCTTCATCATCCCAATGGCCTTTAATATGAGCATGCAAAAATGGCGTTCAATGGTTCAAGCAGCCCATTTTATGTTAGCTCACAGTGGCCACTTCTAAATAATTTGGAACATGAAATGTAGTACCACATTGAGGCTCCATGCACACTAGCATTTTTTTTAAGCTAAAAAAAGGTTGGAAATAACGCTGGGTAAACTGCCGGTAATAGTGTTTTTTGGTAGAGTTTTAGAAGCGTTAGCATTTTATTAGCATTTTTACAGTACACGTAGAAAAAAAAAGCTAGAAAAAAGCTGTAAGGAGCGATTTAGTAGCGTTTAGTAGTGTTTAGCAGCTTTTAGGAGCATTTAGCGTTTGTTTCTGCTGGAAAACGTTCCAATGCCCTGATCATCAGTGCCGCCCATCAGTGCCACCCAACAGTGCCCAGCAGTTCCACCCAGCAGTACCCAGAAGTGTCACCCAACAGTGCCCAGCAGTGCCACCCAACAGTGCCACCCAGCAGTGCCACCCAAAAGTGCCCAGCAGTGCCGCCCATCAGTGCCCAGAAGTGCCACCCAACAATGCCCAGCAGTGCCACCTATCAGTGCCAAGCAGTGCCACCTACCCGAGCTCAGCAGTGCCACCCATCAGTGCTGCCCAGTAGTGCCACCCAGCAGTTGTGCCCATCAGTGCCGCCAGTCAGTGCTATCAGTCAGTGCCCATAAGTACCACCTATCAGTGCCCAACAGTGCTGCCTATCAGTGCCCATCATTGCTGCATATCAGTGCAGCATCACCAGTGCCTCCTCATCAATACCCACCAGTGCCGCCCCATCAGTGCCCATCAGTGCTGTCTATACTCGCCACCTCATCAGTGCCCATCAGTGCTGCCTATCAGTGCCCATCAGAGCTGCTTATCAGTGCAGCCTCATAAATGCACATTAGTGAAGGAGAAAAATTACCTGTTTGCAAAATGTTATAATAGAAACAAAGAAAAACTTTTTTTAAAACATGTTTTGCTCTTTTTTGTAAAAAAATAAAAACCCCAGTGGTGATTAAATACCACCAAAAGAAAACTCTATTTGTGTGAAAAAAATGATACAAATTTCATATGGGTACAATGTTGCATGACCGCACAATTGACATTCAAATTGTAATAGTACTGAAAGCTGAAAATTGGCCTGGACAGGAAGGGGGTAAAAGTACCTGGTAGGCAAGTGGTTAAAAAAGACTAATAACCTAAGGTAGTGTACATGGACACATAGGATAACACTAGAGATGAGCGAATTATTCAAAAATTCGATTCGGCTGATTCGCCGAATTTGCGGGAGAAATTCGATTCGATGCGAATTTATTCGCCGCGAATTTAACTTATTAAAAGGGTTTCTAGGCTTCAGAGAGCCTTTATATTAGTGCAGAACACTGTACCTTTAATTTAAATGCCCTTGGAGTCTGCTGGGGAAGAGAAATAATACTGTCAGTCAGTATGACATGCAGATGAGTGCCGTCGATCTTAGAATCACCGCACACTTCACTCATTTGGGCAGTCACGGGGCACGACGAAGAAGAAGAATGAAAAGAAGAATGAAAAGAAGAAGAAGGAGAATGAAAAGAAGAAGAAGAAGAATGAAAAGAAGAAGAAGAAGAATGAAAAGAAGAAGAAGAAGAATGAAAAGAAGAATGAGAAGAAGAATGAAAAGAAGAATGAAAAGAAGAATGAGAAGAATGAAAAGAAGAATGAAAAGAAGAAGAAGAATGAAAAGAAGAAGAATGAAAAGAAGAAGAAGGAGAATGAAAAGAAGAGGAAGAAGAATGAAAAGAAGAAGAATGAAAAGAAGAAGAAGAAGAATGAAAAGAAGAATGAAAAGAAGAAGAATGAAAAGAAGAAGAAGAAGAATGAAAAGAAGAATGAAAAGAAGAAGAAGAAGAATGAAAAGAAGAAGAATGAAAAGAAGAAGAAGAAGAATGAAAAGAAGAAGAAGAAGAATGAAAAGAAGAATGAAAAGAAGAAGAAGAAGAATGAAAAGAAGAAGAAGAAGAATGAAAAGAAGAATGAAAAGAAGAAGAATGAAAAGAAGAAGAAGAAGAATGAAAAGAAGAATGAAAAGAAGAAGAAGAAGAATGAAAAGAAGAAGAAGAAGAATGAAAAGAAGAATGAAAAGAAGAAGAAGAAGAATGAAAAGAAGAAGAAGGAGAATGAAAAGAAGAAGAAGAAGAATGAAAAGAAGAAGAAGAAGAATGAAAAGAAGAATGAGAAGAAGAATGAAAAGAAGAATGAAAAGAAGAATGAGAAGAATGAAAAGAAGAATGAAAAGAAGAAGAAGAATGAAAAGAAGAAGAATGAAAAGAAGAAGAAGGAGAATGAAAAGAAGAAGAAGAAGAATGAAAAGAAGAATGAAAAGAAGAAGAATGAAAAGAAGAAGAAGAAGAATGAAAAGAAGAATGAAAAGAAGAAGAATGAAAAGAAGAAGAAGAAGAATGAAAAGAAGAATGAAAAGAAGAAGAAGAAGAATGAAAAGAAGAAGAATGAAAAGAAGAAGAAGAAGAATGAAAAGAAGAAGAAGAAGAATGAAAAGAAGAATGAAAAGAAGAAGAAGAAGAATGAAAAGAAGAAGAATGAAAAGAAGAATGAAAAGAAGAAGAATGAAAAGAAGAAGAAGAAGAATGAAAAGAAGAATGAAAAGAAGAAGAAGAAGAATGAAAAGAAGAAGAAGAAGAATGAAAAGAAGAATGAAAAGAAGAAGAAGAAGAATGAAAAGAAGAAGAAGAATGAAAAGAAGAAGAAGAAGAATGAAAAGAAGAATGAAAAGAAGAAGAAGAAGAATGAAAAGAAGAAGAAGAAGAATGAAAAGAAGAAGAATGAAAAGAAGAATGAAAAGAAGAAGAAGAAGAATGAAAAGAAGAAGAATGAAAAGAAGAAGAAGAAGAATGAAAAGAAGAATGAAAAGAAGAAGAAGAAGAATGAAAAGAAGAAGAAGAATGAAAAGAAGAAGAAGAATGAAAAGAAGAAGAAGAATGAAAAGAAGAAGAATTAAAGTACAGCAAAAAGTGTATCTGCAGAGAGCTCCGCTATTTCTGACAGTTCTCTGACAGTTCCTTCACATTTACAGCGGTTGAAACATTGTATCTATTTATTTCCGAATAAAAACATCTGTATCCTAAATGGAAACAAATAGATACAATGTTTCAACCGCTGTAAATGAACTGTCAGAACTGTCAGAAATAGCGGAGCTCTCTGCAGTGACACTTTTGCCGGCTGATCGGGAAAAATTAGATTCGTGCACCCGAAGTTTGCTAAAATTCGGATTCGATGCGAATCGAATTTTTCCTGATATTCGAAACGAATTCCACTTCGCCAGGTTCGATTCGCTCATCTCTAGATAACACTATGTAGCTTCTAGGAGCAGAAAACACTCTTAATAACAGCTTCTAGGAGCTTAAAAAAATGCTAGTGTGCATGGAGTCTGAAACACTGTTAAAAAACCCATAATAAATCAGTGTACAAATGAATATATAAACTAAGGATTATTTCACCAATTTATCATATTAGTTTGGGAAAAAAAAAACATTATGCATATAGCTACCATAATGATTTCTCACCGTAAAAACGTTGAGTACCCAATCTTGAGGCAGAGACTTGGCCGCAGCAAATTTCTCATTGACATAGCTGTTAAATCTTTCCATTCCCCACACTGTCTCTTCTTTCATCTCACTGTAAAGTGGGTTCTTCTTCTGCATGTACTGGTAAAATAACAAAGTAAAATTATGTTTGAAAGAATGCATAATGAAATGTAATAAATATACTCTGATTGTGGATTAAATATGGTAAACGTTCAGTTATTATCATTTAAATGAAGCCTTGCACACCATTGCAGCAAGCATCTCACAGTTTTATAAATACAATAAAGAATGTAGCGCTACTCCTTAAGGTACATATACACATAAATAATAAATTAATAGGTGATATGTGATCACAAAATTACATCAATTTAAATAAAAAGTGAAAGTGATATCAATTATTATTAATTATTAATTTGTGCCCATGATTCATTAAATCTACAAAAATAAATTCATATAACTCATAACATGTAAAAAACACATTTACATATATACATAGGTATATATAATACCGTGAATATAGAATCACACGTCCCTCTCGTGTAGTGGGAACACCCCAATGTAACAATGCATAAACAGTGCTCACAAAGTCCGATAGGTATTAATAGTGACAAAACGAAAAGCATGCGCTTCCAATGACTACTGTTGGTGACCATAAATAAACAAAAAGACGTGGATCTTTGGGTGAATGTGAATTCTGACAATCCGACCACCATCTGGATTAGCCTCTCACCTCATCACTTCGACCCTTGCGGATCAAAGCGCTTTTGTGGATCCCCCTCACAGATCCTCCAAGGTAGCTATCACTCCAAATGTTGCTCCTTGTCGCACCCAAATCTCTCAAGACTTAATATTCCACCAATGGCTCCTCTCCAGGTAATTTGCAGCATCAATCTCTCAAATAAGACATAAGATAGATCCTCCCATAGTGCAGTATATTTTATTTTCCACAGTAGGGACAGATAGCATAAAATAATATAAAAGTTTATCACTCACGTGGCAGCCAATTCAAGACCTCATGCTTTCAGATGAGGGCATGTATGTATGGGTGTACAACTCAGTAAAACAGGTGTACCAAGATGGCCGCCACGCCGGAAATACGTCACGATGTCCCGCCGACGCGTTGCGTCACAATGTCATGTGACTTCCTCAGGGCTGAGCCCCTTATGTATTATACATGTTGATCATATCCCCCCTTATGTATTATACATGGTGATCATATCCCCCCTTATGTATTATACTGGGAGCCGCAAAACCATTGCAACATTTAAAACAAATCCGACACTGCATATATTGCAAAAAGCACTCTGGTCATGAAGGGGGTTTAAGGGCCCAGTAAGCAAAGGGTTAATCAGGGCCACAGTGTATCGTCATAATCACAATCATAGCCTTAGGTAAATATGAGGGCCCAATGTAATCCAAATTATAAATATATTATTATATTATTGTCACTTTTCTATTAATATTTTTTTAACCCCCCTCAGAACTACTTTTCATAGAAAACGTTAAATTAACTTACCTTTTTTTGTTCTTCACTCCCGCGCAGTGCTGTGTTCTTCTTCACGCTCAAGCAACGCTAGCTCACGCTGGTTTCGGCTCTGTCACTCCTCCCCCTCGCACACAGGCGGCCTGACGTCAACAGGCACTGTACTCGTGGCGAGGCGGAGCTGAACCACGTTGAGTAGCTACGGCAACCCTATTGCCTGTCACCTGGTGGGCAGTGTGCTCCGGAGCCGCAGCAAAGGTGAAAAAGAGCCGCATGCAGCTCTGGAGCCGCAGGTTGCCGACACCCGATGTAGGGCAATGACATGTGACGCTGTTCCTCATTGTACCAACGATATCTATCTATCTATCTATCTATCTATCTATCTATCTATCTATCTATTATCTATCTAGCTATTATCTATCTATCTATCTATCTGTTATCTATCTATCTATTATCTATCTATCTATCTATCTGTTATCTATCTATCTATCTGTTATCTATCTATCTATCTATCTATCTATCTATCTATCTATCTATCTATCTATTATCTATCTATCTATCTATCTATCTATTATCTATCTATCTATCTATCTATCTATCTCTCTATCTATCTATCTATCTATCTATCTATCTATCTATCTATCTATCTATCTATCTCTGTTATCTATCTATCTATCTATTATCTATCTATCTATCTATCTATCTATCTATCTATCTATCTATCTATCTATCTATCTCTGTTATCTATCTATTTATCTATCTATCTATCTATCTATCTATCTATCTATCTATCTATCTATCTATCTGTTATCTATCTATCTATCTATCTATCTATCTATCTATCTATGTATCTCTGTTATCTATCTATCTATCTGTTATCTATCTATCTATCTATCTGTTATCTATCTATCTATTATCTATCTATCTATCTCGACACCCGATGTAGGGCAATGACATGTGACGCTGTTCCTCATTGTACCAACGATATCTATCTATCTATCTATCTATCTATCTATCTATCTATCTATCTATCTATTATCTATCTATCTATCTATTATCTATCTATCTATCTATCTATCTATCTATCTATCTATCTGTTATCTATCTATCTATCTGTTATCTATCTATCTATCAATCTATCTATCTATCTATCTATCTATCTATCTATCTATCTATCTGTTATCTATCTATCTATCTATCTATCTATCTATCTATCTATTATCTATCTATCTATCTATCTATCTATTATCTATCTATCTATCTATCTATCTATCTATCTATCTGTTATCTATCTATCTATCTATCTATCTGTTATCTATCTATCTATCTATCTATTTATCTGTTATCTTTCTATCTATCTGTTATCTATCTATCTATTATCTATCTATCTATCTATCTATCTATCTATCTATCTATCTATCTATCTATCTATCTCTGTTATCTATCTATCTATCTATCTATTATCTATCTATCTATCTATCTATCTATCTATCTATCTATCTATTATCTATCTATCTATCTATCTATCTATCTATTATCTATCTATCTATCTATCTATCTATCTATCTGTTATCTATCTATCTATCTGTCTGTTATCTATCTATCTATCTATCTATCTATCTATCTATCTATCTATCTATCTGTCGATCTATCTATCTATCACAAAATAAAATCAAATTGTATATAATATATAAAATAAATAGATAGAAAAATAGACAAACAGTACTCTATGTGTAATTTGTCACATCTTCCTAAAGAATTTGATTAAACCTCTGTAT
Organism: Staurois parvus; assembly: GCF_062004578.1. Classification (NCBI taxonomy): domain Eukaryota; kingdom Metazoa; phylum Chordata; class Amphibia; order Anura; family Ranidae; genus Staurois; species Staurois parvus. The sequence continues at coordinate 469,774 of NW_028317853.1, forward strand.
GCTGTTCATGAACCAACAGAACTCTCCTTAAACAGTGATTGTAACTATATTACTTTTAATTTGTTGAGTTATAACTGGGCTTTAATAAAACAAAGAGTGCAATGTCATATCAGTAAATACAAACTCTGACTGGTTGCTCTAGGCCAGTGGTGGGCAACCTTTTTTTTCAACTGAGCCAAATCTCGCCAAAACCACGATTGAAATTTATTTTGAGAGCCACATTTTTAAAACTGAAAATACATCTCCCATATAGTAATTCATCCCCCATAGTAATTCATCCCCCATAGAGTAATTCATCCCCCATAGAGTAATTCATCCCCCATATAGTAATTCATCCCCCATATAGTAATTCATCCCCCATATCAATTCATCCCCCATAGCAATTCATCCCCCATATAGTAATTCATCCCCCATATAGTAATTCATCCCCCATATAGTAATTCATCCCCCATAGTAATTCATCCCCCATAGTAATTCATCCCCCATAGTAATTCATCCCCCCATAGTAATTCATCCCCCCATAGTATTTCATCCCCCCATAGTATTTCATCCCCCCATAGTATTTCATCCCCCCATAGTAATTCATCCCCCATAGTAATTCATCCCCCATATAGTAATTCATCCCCCCCATAGTAATTCATCCCCCATAGTAATTCATCCCCCATATAGTAATTCATCCCCCATATAGTAATTCATCCCCCATAGTAATTCATCCCCCATATAGTAATTCATCCCCCATAGTAATTCATCCCCCCTATAGTAATTCATCCCCCATAGTAATTCATCCCCCCTATAGTAATTCATCCCCCCTAGTAATTCATCCCCCATATAGTAATTCATCCCCCATATAGTAATTCATCCCCCCTATAGTAATTCATCCCCCATAGTAATTCATCCCCCCTAGTAATTCATCCCCCCTATAGTAATTCATCCCCCATATAGTAATTCATCCCCCCTATAGTAAGTCCCCCATATAGTAAGTCCCCCATATAGTAAGTCCCCCCCCATATAGTAAGTCCCCCCCCATATAGTAAGTCCCCCCCCATATAGTAAGTCCCCCCCCATATAGTAATTCATCCCCCATATAGTAAGTCCCCCCCCCATATAGTAAGTCCCCCCCATATAGTAAGTCCCCCATATAGTAATTCATCCCCCATATAGTAAGTCCCCAATATAGTAAGTCCCCCATATAGTAAGTCCCCCATATAGTAATTCATCCCCCATATAGTAAGTCCCCCCTGTGTCAATTCACTTACCTTTGCTCCGCGCGTTCCTCTCGTCGTGCTTCCCGCGCCGTTCTGGTCTTCAGGGCGGACTGTGAGAGGAGAGGAGTTCGTCACGCTGCCCCGCCTACATCCTGGCTGCCCCGCCTACATCCTGACAGCTGCAGAGTCCTGACTTTTGGGGCGGCCGCCCGAGAGGAGGGAGGGGAGCGGGCGGCCGTCCGAGAGGAGGGAGGGGAGGGGAGGGGAGGGGAGGGGGCGGCCGCCCGGCACACGCCCGTCCGAGAGGAGGGAGGGGAGGGAGAGGAGGGAGGGGAGGGAGAGGAGCGGGCGCCTGGCACACAGAAGAGCCGCATTTAAGCTTGTAAAGAGCCGCATGTGGCTCGCGAGCCGCGGCTTGCTGACCACTGCTCTAGGCCACGGGTGTCAAACTGGCGGCCCTCCAGCTGTTGCCAAACTACAAGTCCCATGAGGCATTGCAAGATTGACAGTTACAAGCATGACTCCCAAAGGCACGATGGGACTTGTAGTTTCGCAACAGCTGGAGGGCCTCCAGTTTGACACCCCTGCTCTAGGCTATCCATTGCTCTTTGCCTTATGAAATAAGCAGAGCTGTTTCTAGATTATGAAATGAAACCATGCAAAGAGGAGTTAAATTAACTTACCTTTTTTTGTTCTTCACTCCCGCGCAGTGCTGTGTTCTTCTTCACGCTCAAGCAACGCTAGCTCACGCTGGTTTCGGCTCTGTCACTCCTCCCCCTCGCACACAGGCGGCCTGACGTCAACAGGCACTGTACTCGTGGCGAGGCGGAGCTGAACCATGTTGAGTAGCTACGGCAACCCTATTGCCTGTCACCTGGTGGGCAGTGTGCTCCGGAGCCGCAGCAAAGGTGAAAAAGAGCCGCATGCAGCTCTGGAGCCGCAGGTTGCCGGCACCCGATGTAGGGCAATGACATGTGACGCTGTTCCTCATTGTACCAACGATATCTATCTATCTATCTATCTATCTATCTATCTATCTATCTATTATCTATCTATCTATTATCTATCTATCTATCTGTTATCTATCTATCTATTATCTATCTATCTATCTATCTGTTATCTATCTATCTATCTGTTATCTATCTATCTATCTATCTATTATCTATCTATCTATCTATCTATCTATCTATCTATTATCTATCTATCTATTATCTATCTATCTATCTATCTATCTATTATCTATCTATCTATCTATCTATCTATCTATCTATCTATCTATCTATCTATCTGTTATCTATCTATCTATCTATCTATCTGTTATCTATCTATCTATTATCTATCTATCTATCTATCTATCTATCTATCTGTTATCTATCTATCTATCTATCTATCTATCTATCTGTTATCTATCTATCTATCTATCTATCTATCTATCTATCTATCTATCTATTATCTATCTATCTATCTATCTGTTATCTATCTATCTATCTATCTATCTATCTATCTATCTATCTGTTATCTA